>NW_010561060.1:1466-9607 GCF_000687285.1 Phaethon lepturus | reverse complement strand
TCCACAGCTCCTTCTAACACTGTCATATTAACCATTCATTAACTGGGTTTGTAGTGAATGAGGAGAAAAGCCATTTAATTTCTGGCCTTCATTTAAAAGGGAGTGATTTGAATAAACCCTTTTAATAGAATGCAGCTTGGCAGTTCTGGATGTTGGCTCGTCTTTCAAAGGGCCAAACAGCAGCAGTGCATCAATGCTCAGGCTCATCAGGCAAGTGAAGGCTTGTGCCCCTAACTTGGTTCAGATGTTGTACTGAAACTGAAGATTTCTCATTCTGCAATCATGAAGCACATTTCAGAAAAATTAAAGTAAATTTTATAGGAGATCCTCTTTCAATTTGAAGAGAAAAGCTGTGGTAGGTCATCTGTTCTCTCAGCGGTGCATTTTAACAGCTACTGCATGAGACAGTGTAGGTAAATCTGATGGATCAGGTTTGAATTTTACTTGCTCCAAGTTCTACCTGGATGCTTATTTTTTACCAGCAATACCCCTGTGTACAGACAAATGTTTGATGCAAAAGTTGGCTTTGTTTGGCAAACTAAATGGAAGATGCTTGAGAAGTGTGAGAGGACCAGCCCTGCTATGTTTGGGTGCTTTCGTTCCACCAAATCCGATTGCTCAGGCTCTTTTAGAATGTAATGCAAAATATGCAGCCAGGCAAAAATGACTCTGAAGACGTGGCCCAAGGGTCTGAACATGTAATTTGTGACTTGGGCTAAGAGTGACTCTACAACAGCTCTTGTCTTCTCCGCAAGTCAATCTACCTCCTTTCTCTTGCAGAATGTGGTCGAGGTTTGGTTTGTTTGTTCTGAGCTTATTATTGACTCCAAATTTTGAAGAGACACGTAAAAAGATTCTTCCTCCAGGTACTGTTAGCAACCAAGTAATAAAATCTTGATGGGCCTTCATCTGATATACTTCTGAAACCTCCAAGCCATCTGAGCTCTCCCTCTAGAATCCCAATGCCATCCTTTGCACTGCTTTGCGATCTTCCCTTGCCCTTCCCCTTGTAGCTCTCAAATATTGCAGTTGCCTTGTTCTTTGTTGTTTCTCTAGTGCAGATTATCAGGGAGTTAGAGGCCTTATCTACTACTCCACCCTGTTTGCTGTTTTATTCAAACAGCTATCCTTAGACTTGCTCAGGATTTTCCTCATTTTAATTTTCCATTTCATCTGGGTGAGACACCTTACCTCATTGTGCCCCCACCAAAACACGCTGCCTGCCAGGCGCTTTGTTCCACCAGGTCTCTGCTTTCACAGGGCTTTGTTCCTCGGGATCCATTCTGAGAAATGCAAGGTAGCATCTTAATTGTACAGGCGTAGAAATGTGTTGTGAAGCAACTGCTGTGGTGGAGCTTTCCGTTAGCAATGTTAAAGCACGTTCATAGCACAAGATGGAAGCCACTATTCAAGTTTCCTATAGGTTGTGAACCTCTTGGTGTAAACTCTTGACATGTAAATTCAGTGGCAGAGCTTTTAACTGCTTCGTAACAAGGCAAAACTTTTAAGAGTAGGTAACTGTCTCGACTTGCCTTTGCTTCTTACTTTTTTTTTTTGCTAGTTCATATCTTAGACTCATACTACTGAAGGATATGTCTAATCAAAAGGAGCAACATCTATATATATTTGATTTATATGGAACAATAAGCTAAAATCTTCCATGAAACCATAATTTTGTTGGAAATTCTATGCAGGCATTTTAAAATCTGGTTAATCTGCTAAGGACTTCCAGGACTGCTTAGATCTCCACTGTGAAATACTGAATTCTGAATTTGTGTCATTTGGGAGAAGGAAGGAAGAACAAGGTTTAGAAAAATGTGATCTTTTTTCACAACCTGCTAGTATAGACTACTCCAAAAATAACAGGTTGGGGAGGTAGCTTTCAAAACTCCAAAATTTATCGATAAGATTGCCCGATGATTTTTAACAGCTACTAGAAATCTAAAGCGCACAAACTTTTAAATCTACCATGCTTTCTGTTGTGGAAGGGATGTGATGTGGTGTTAACCTTTTTAATCCTAAAATACAAATTTTAAAATGTGTTGAATATTTAAGGATGACTTCATGCAAGTTAATAAACCATTTGTAAAGTGTTTGTATACAACCCTTTGTATCATGTTGTTGGTACACCTTACCAAATTTTTTTTGGGCATGTATTCCATTCTTAACTTCTGTACAATTTCTATTGTTGCTGTAAATATTCTAAAAGAGAAAAAAAAATAATCCTGTGGTAACCTTAATTATCAGCATGGAAATGGTTAATTTTTACTGAGCACAATGTATTTTTGAATGGGCCTTCCAAAATATGTCTTTAATAAAAATGCAGATTTTGCACTAGAACACTGGCATTGCTCAACCGCCGACCTTATTCCTGACCCGTCTCCTCCAGAGCACCTCCCCGTACGTTAGCCTGGCTCCGATGAGCAGAACGGGCCAGAAGGGCACCAGGACTCCTCTGCTCGACGGGGCACGGCCAGGTCCTGGCTACCTCTCCATCTGGGGAGCCAGCGTAGCTTCTCTCTGTCCGCAACCCCGACGTTTCCACAGGAGCGCAGAGGAAACGGCTCCGAAGCGCCTCGTTGCCCCCCATCCCTGCAGTCTGATTGCAGACGTTGGGCTTTTTTATTCCTTTCAGGGCAAAACTCTCTGCTGTTCTCTCTTCTGAAGAGTAGCCACCCGCCAGTCCCCTCAGCAGGCACTACCCGGGAAGTAAAAGGCCCCGAAAGTTTCCAGCCCTTAAATTGTCTTTGCTGCAGAAGGGGATCTATCGTTTGAGTAGCACGTTGGCATTTCAGCGCTACCACACAAGCCGAGACTAGGCAAACGTTCAGGTATCAGCGATACAGTTTTTGACGGGCTCCCCTTTAGCCATGACTAAAGGGGACTTAGCCGTGACTTTTTTTGTTACTGTGTGCAGCTTTAAAAAACTTTTAAATATTTCTCTGTTGGTCCCTCATTCTTAAGGGCAGCTGGAAACAAACTGAGGAGTAGGGACCACTTTTTCTTGGCCTCCCTTCTTCCCCTCTGCGCTCCAGCAGCAGACTTGCTGAAAGCCGGGACTTCCAGTCTCTTCAAGCCCCTCCAAAGCAGGTGCCTGGTGGGCTGCGCCGCAGCCACAGCCGCTGCGAGACCAGGCTGCTGGCCCGTGCCCTCACCGAGCTGCGCCTGTCGGCGCCCACACGGGCGAACTGCTGGCCTGAGCTAACGGCTTCAACTTCTGCCTGGACAAGCGGTCCAGCGTTTCAACTGTCCCAGCTAGAAATGGGGTTGAAATGCCCGTTTCCTTGAGGTGCCTCGCTCTCCGGGGACTTGGCTTCACCCTTACAACCTCACTTTGCTCCTTACTCTGTCATGGTTCTCGTTGGTAGTGACCTCAGGTGCTCGGTGCCCCTCTCTGTTAGTCCCCTGCAGAGCTCCAGCAAATGGAGTGGCCACCGCCTTGCCGTGGTAGCCCCGGCGTTGTCAGCGTTGGTCCCCTGTGGGATGGGGAGCAGAGTGGCTGTGGGCATTTTTCTCTCAGACCAACGCCGCGAAGGGATAGTTCCTGCATGCACCCGTTAAGAGAAAAGGGCTGTTGCCTTACAAGTGGCGTGGCTGGTCTGGAGGCCTGAGGCAGCTTCTTACCACGTCGCTTAGACTGGGCAAGCTTGACTTCTCAGCACAGCAGTCCCTCACTTCTCTCCATAAGCATCCCAGACTAAAAATTCAGGTCACAAAGCTGAAGGCAGCTCGTGGTCCTGCCTCCTATTTCGAACCTGTTGTGTTTTAGACGAAGCCATGCATCGGGCTCCCTACCTCTGCAGGGAAAGACCTGCCGGATTTCCACTCCTAGAAGATAAATGCATTTTCAGCACTGCTTTGCATCATCTCCTGCAGCCTCAGTTGCTGACTCTCTTCTCGTTAATTGTGATTGGAGGCGCCTGTGCCGGTAAATTAAAATGTGATATGCCAGGGAACGTTACGCTTTATGAGGAAAAGCTTTGTATTTTTGTAATTGTGTTTTGGCTGGTTCTATCCCGCTTTTATGACGCCCTCAGTCGCACTCCAGCATGCTGCGTTTATGCAGAGGTGGAAGTCAAGTGCAATTCTAAAAGCAGTTTAGGACCACTTAATTAATTAAGCCACTCACCACCCCTCTTTTTAGAGAAGAGGCAGAGGTTAAGTGCATTTCCAAAGGTCAATCAGCAAGTGAGCTGCATAGCTAGGACCAGAACAGAAACTCCTGCTTTAGCAGGAACCGTTCAGACATTGCAGGTGAAAGCCAGGAGTAGGTCCCTTCCCCACACAAGCCGGCGAGGTGAACCGCAGGCAAAGGACAGGGCGAGGCAAGAAGCAAATGAGCTGTGAAGTTCAGTGTATGCCAGATAGTTCCACCTTATTTATCGCTGCGCACTTCAATCTGGAAAAAGGGTCCAGTGATTTCTTTGAAGCGGAAGAGTGACAGCACAAGTCCTTTCTACCTAGACAGTCTTTTCTTCCTCCAAGCCTTTATTATATCCCATATGTAGGATCAGTCATGTGAAGATACATAATTTAGTGTGGTGCCTTGGTGTATAATGGCATGTGGTCCATCCATTCAGACTGTGAATTAAGCTTGCGAGCTCTTTCAAATTATGCAGGACTCTCGGCCCTTGCCGCAGGGTGCATTTCCAAAACCAGGCAACTTGCAAAACCCTGGACCATGCATGGGAGCTCTTCAGAGGCCAGTCACAGCCAAAGCTTTTGGGTGGTTACAGTCAAGCTTAACTGCTTTGGGGTGCTAAAGGTATTCATCGGCTGGTGCCCAGTCCGTCCTTTCACCCCTCCAACCCCATCCCACCACTCCTCAGTCACACAACAAAACAACGGCACCAAGCCTCCTCCCCACTAGTCACCATCTGCCCAGACATGGAGCAGAGCTGCCCGTGCTGCTTTTAGGGAAGGGAGAGCAGTGTGTTAATGTGATGGCACCTGTGTCCAGGGACTGGAAATGCTTCAGCTTTCAGTGTTGGTGTTACTAACACAAGAGCTCTGACCGCTGGTGGAGAGCCCCTGTCTCCCTGTTGTTGTATGGGCAATGCCTCCAGGAGGCTGTTACCCCATGCTGGTCCCACAGGTGGGCTACACAGAGGACTTGCCTCGAGCTCAGCAGACCTTCTCAGTAGAGCTTGCTTGGACTGATACATTAGCATTAGAGAACCACGCAGGTTCGCTGATTTCTTTTTAAGAAAACCTGACCCTAGACCCATTTGTGGATAAGCAAAACTCATTTGGGTTGTGAGAGGAAGCATGGGAGTGATGGTGACATAATAACAATCATCTCAGCAGGTGGGACTTGGTCTTTCCTACATCTCTGTAGGCTTCACACTGTTGGTATAGCAGAGCAGAAGCTTTCGGACTTGCCAGCATATTTTCCTGACAGTTATTATTTGTCTCTATATACAGGAAAAAACAAGGCAGAAGCATCTGCCCTCACAAATCAGCAAAATGTGACTAATTGCTCAGACATCCAAAGGCTTTTCTCATGGTTCTGGTCACACCTCTCTTGGTTTTAGCTACATCTCGTCTCCTGCCCTGCAACACCAAGCGTTTGCCTCTGTGCCCGTAGGGGTGAGAAGAGGGCACGAGAGGCAGATGTCCTGCCTTGGTGCCGTAGTCTTTGTAGTAGTCTCAGCCTCTCCTCTCCCCGCTGAGACAGTTCAGGTGCCGAAGCCACAACTCTTTGGAGTGGATGCATGGATTGTTAAAAAATACGGAAAAGAGCTCCGGTGTCTGCTAGGTTTGTGCTGCAGACACGTGGGAAGCCGAACAGTGTCTGCTGCCCCACAGCCCCCCACAGCCCTCCTGCATGGGAGCTGTGGGGTCCGTGGATCCTGCCGGGGGTGTGCTGGGTTCCAGCTCCCAGGCAGGGGCAGGGGCACAAGCTATAACACCCAGGCGGTCTTCCTGGGGAGGTGGGATCACCATCTGATGGTGCACACCCCAAATTCCTCAAGCACTCAGCACCTGCTGGGTAATGGGCCACGGAGACCGAGGCAGTAAATGAGAGCAAGTTCCTGTCCCCAAACACCACGGGGAGTGATGTGCCCTGAGCTGCCAGGGATGTGTCAGTGCAAAACCAGAGAGGATACGGATGGGGTTCGGCCACCCAGTGCACAAGGGATTAATGCTTGTACCAAAAACAGCCACAGTGGCTCAGGCTGAGGGGACCTGATACAAGGGGGCATGAGGGGGTTTGAGAGTGTGAGATACAGGTGGGGCCTGTCATAGAATCATGGAATCATTGGAAGGGACCTGTAAAGGCCATCTAGTCCAACGCCCTGCAGTGAGCAGGGACATCTTCAACTAGATCAGGTTGCTCAGAGCCCCGTCCAACCTAACCTGGAAGGTTTCCAGGGATGGGGCATCTACCACCTCTCTGGGCAACCTGTGCCAGTGCTTCACCACCCTCATTGTGAAATATTTCTTCCTTACATCTAGTTAAAATCTGCCCTCTTTTAGTTTAAAACCATCACCCTTTGTCCTTTCGCTACAGGTACTGCTAAAAAGTCTGTCCCCAACTTTCTTATGAGCCCCCTTTAAGTCCTTGAAAAGCTGCAATAAGTTCTCACCAGAGCCATCTCTTCTCCAGGCTGAACAACCCCTACTCTCATAGCCTGTCCTCATAGGAGAGGTGTTCCAGCCCTCTGGTCATTTTGGTGGCCCTCCTCTGGACCCGCTCCAGGTCCTCCTTACATTGGGGGCTCCAAAGCTGGCCGCAGGACTCCAGGTGGGGTCTCACCAGAGCAGAGCAGAGGGGCAGAATCACCTCCCTCAACCTACTGGCCACAGCGCTTTGGATGCAGCCCAGGATATGGTTGGCCTTCTGGGCTGCGAGTGCACATTGCTGGCTCCTGTCCAGCTTTTCATCCACCAGTACCCCCAAGTCCTTCTTGCCAGGGGTGCTCTCAACCCCTTCATCCCCCAGCCTGTACCTTGATACTGGGGGTTGCTCCGACCCAGGTGCCGGGCCCTGCCCTTGTCCTTTTTGAACCTCATGAGGTTCACACAGGCCCATTTCTTGACCTTGTCTAGGTCCCTCTGGATGGCATCCTGTCCCTCAGGCGTGTCAACCGCACCACTCAGCTTGGTGTCATCTGCAAACTTGCTGAGGCTGCACTCGATCCCACTATGTAATTGATGAATGTATTAAAGAGTATTGGTCCCAGTACGGACCCCTGAGTGATACCAGTTGTCACTGATATCCATCTGGACATTGAGCCATTGACCACTACCCTCTGGATGCCACCATCCAACCAATTCCTCATCGACCCGACAGACCACCCATCAAACACCTATCTCTCCAATTTAGAGAGAAGGATGTTGTGGGGGACTGTGTCAAAGGCCTTACGGAAGTCCAGATAGATGACATTGGTAGCTCTTCCCTTGTCCACTGATGTGGTCATTTCACCATAGAAGGCCACTGGGTTGGTCAGGCAGGACTTGCCCTTGGTGGTAGGACTTGCCCTTGGTGGGCAAGTCGTGGTCATATTGGGAGTCATGGTGGTCATTCCGGGGACTGGCCAGATCTGGCCCCGACCCTGTCTCAGGGACGGCAGAGACTGGCAGGAGGAGCATGTGGAAAAACAGGGTGAGATGTCTGCCCCAGTGCAAAAACCTTCCCTGGCCCTCGTGGGGCAGCAGGGGGTGCCTGGCTCAGAGCCAAATAATAAAGCACAGACCTGCACTCCCTGAGAGAGTCCAAGCCCGGCCTTTGGACTCCATCTGCATTTACTTTGGCCTCCACAGCACCCTGTGACAATGATTTCTCCAATCTAGGGAGGGCCAGAAGCACCCCATCTCATGGGCTCAAAGCCACGGCCATGAACCGTCTCGACTTGCCCGATGTGTGCCACATAAACACCCGTCATCTTCACAGCAGGGTCACAGCAGGGTTTAGCTTTATCACCAGGCATGGTGTGAAGCAACATTTTATTCAAGAGAGCCCTCGCCTTTGCAGGCTGGGCATTTACACCGCAGGACCGCGGCCGCAGCAGGCGTCGGTGGTGAGGCAGGGCGGCTGCACAGGCGGACACCTGCACACCTACCCCGGGAGACAGCGCGGGGCAGGCGGCGGGCGCTCAGCCGCACTTGCCCAGGCACTCCGGGAGACCCCTGCGGGT
>NW_010561060.1:0-1423 GCF_000687285.1 Phaethon lepturus | reverse complement strand
TGTAGCGGGCCACGATGGGCGGCCGCAGCAGGTTCTGCACCGAGGACGAGCGGTCCGAGTTGCCGTAGAAAACCTGGGGGGAGGTCGCGATTAAGGAGCTGGAAATCCTGCCTCATGAATTTGGGGTGCTTCTGCAGAGCAGAGGAGGAGGAAGGCCCCCCTCTCCCACCCTCAAAATAAAAGACTTGAAAAATATCAGGGTGCAGAATATTTTTGTCATGCTGATTGGGTTTTCTGAGTAAGTGACTTTCCCTCCTTGTTCCTCCATTTTTTCTGGTTAGGCTAGACTTAATCTCACCCCATTTTCTCTCATTCGCCTTCGTCCAGCAGGGCACCATGTGTTTGGAGTCAGTGTGCCTGACCCTGGCTGTTTGCAGTTCATGAGTCAGGCTCCCAGACGTGCCAATATAGACCAAAAAATTGTATTTGGAGACCCTTCCCCATTGCTTGGCCACACTGCCATGTCTCCCACTGCCATGATCTGTTTTTTGGAGAAAGCTCAGCATCTCCCCAGGGCTGTGGGAACCCTGCAAAGCCATCAGAGCCTCCCACGCTGTGACGGGGCCATCCCCATGGATGGACACGGGAGGATGCCTGGGAGGCAGCATCTGTGGCATCCCCCAGCCCAGCTGGGCTGCACGAGGCCCACAGGCACCACTGTAGGTTCCCCCCAGGGCAATTTTTCGCTTCAAACCAACCACTAAGTGCAACATGGAAACAGCTCGGTGGGTTGTGACTTAACTAGTTGCGAATTTTGTCTCAGGGGTTCTTCTGCATCAGCATTGTGCACTAGTCCTGGCCTTAAGGCAAGAGCAGGACCCCCCATTTTGCAGTGCCCAGGCACAGCTGAGATTGTGCGGCCCCAGCCAAGAAAGGGGTTTTACCATGGAGGTGCCACTTCCCCTGCGATGCCAGCTAATGCCTCTATCCTGCCGAGTTTATCCTAGACTCCACCATCATCATTAGCAAAAAAATGCATTTTTTCCTTCTGTGGCTGGTCAGTGTGGCATTTGCTCTTGCCACGGTGGGGGGGACACCCCTCTCCATGCTGCCCCCACATGTGGGGTAAGCACTGGGCCCATCCACCCTGCTGCTTCCACAGGAACCCCTCTTGGGGCACCTCCCTACTGAGACCCAATGCTTTCATATCACCAGACGTGCCCCCCCAGCCCACCAGTGGCTGAAGCACAAAGTCTACCAACCCGGTTGTTCCCGGTCTGATCTTTGTAGTAAACCCAGTTGAGGTTTTCGTCGGTGCGGTACTGCACGCTGTACTTGGTCATCCACTCGTCAGCATCGCAGCGCCCTTGTGTGAGGATCCCCGAGATCACCTTCACCTCCTTCAGGTCGATCTGCAGCCATTGCCCGTTGTCCTGGTACTTTGAGAGCCACGCGCACCTGGGGGGACACCGCCGGCCCCGCT
>NW_010561059.1:20177-72092 GCF_000687285.1 Phaethon lepturus | reverse complement strand
AAGAAAGAAAGAAAGAAAGAAAGAGAGAGAATCCTGCTTTCCTGTTTCTGAATTAACTGGAAACTTTTTAAAATATTTACCTATAGAACTACATAAAAAATTAATCTAGTCTTTTTAAAACTTCAGTAGCTCCTCTGAAGCCAATGGAGTTAAACTGGTGTAAATGAAGGTAAGATAAACTCGTACCTAGCGTTAAAGTCAATGTTTAATACAAGGATATACTCTGGGCAGATGAACGCTTAGAGACATTTACTTTATAATAAGAAATAATGTTTCAGAATGCTCTTAACTCTCTACTGGCACTCTGTTCATCAGTGCATAACAGTAAAGCTAGGCACCTTGTCAGGATCATTTAAGTAAACATAGCAATTTCTTACTTGCTTTTAATATCGGAACTGCTAGTAGATGTTATGTTCAAAAAGTATAAACAAACCACAAGACACACTAATCAAGGTAAAGTTCCATATGTACAAAACAAATGGAGTCTTCCACACCTTTGACTTGAGAAAACACAAAGAAAGAGATTTCAGCAGCATTGTCTTTAATCCAATTTACTTTGGATTTAATCTCCAAAACAAGGCTGGCCTGCTAATTCCCAATTATAATGGCACATGTAATCAGAGTCCTCATTAACAAAGACTGACTATATTGTCTATTAGGAATGGAAATCTGAAATGCAAATTCAGCAAATCAAAACGTTAAATGAGCTCTACCCAAGATGCTTAGAGCTCCTGCCAGGGCAGCGCATGCTGGCCGACACCTGCCCTGAATTCTCCCTCCAGCTGAATGTTTCATTCTGTTCCAGTCTTTGCCTCCTAATTGACCTGCTTATGATCTCTGCTACAATTAACATATGCTTATTAGTAATGGCTGGTTAAAGATTTCAAACTGCCGCAGTTTACAAAGTCTAATAGAGATGGCACACCACAGGAAAGATGAGACCACTGTTTCCCTCATCAGCAATGTCTTAGTGGTTTGGTTTCATGTGATTCAAATGAGATAATTTTTCACATCATCTGATGCCTGCAAATCCATTCTAATTGAAACTGGAAATCTGCACATAAAGTGGCTTAAGGCTCCTGGTGCACTAAATGAAAATCAGTTAGTCAATATGATTTTTCTCCCCTTTAACCGCATGCTTAGCAGCCATGGGAAAAAGATATTTTTAAAAAGAAGGGGGCAAGGAAAGAAAGAGGGAGATAGGGAAAAAAGCTAACAAAAATTAAAACAGCCTACCCACAGTATTTTTGGTCAAATTCCTTAGCCCATTTCTGAGCTGTTAATGAAAGTTTATAGATGAATTTATGAACAGAATGATTTTCTTTTATGTGCTGCAGGAGCAAAATAATAATTCTGCATCTGCCATTATTTTTGCTCATGCCCCTTATTCTGGAAAACATTCTTAATTAAAAACCCAACAAACAAACAAAAAAACAAAGCAAAAAAAAGTCACCGGCACTTAAATATGCAAAAGTGTGCTCTTATATGATGACCACTATAATATCCTCATTAATGTTAGGGTAATGTCACATTAACTAATGTTAGGGTAATGTCACATTACCTACATGTCTGTATATGAAAAAAAATAATATTACTGCTGATTTGGCAGGTCTGTCTCATTAAATTTTCCTCTGTCTTCAGTGTTTTTCCATATTACTATCTCCAGCCTGCAGGAGCCAATGGGCAACAAATAGATCTCTTCCACCTGGTTTCATTCCAGCTTCATTAGCAATGCACGAGTACAGCAATTATGTCTAATTCTTCTATCCGCATTATTATTATTTATCTAAGGTTTCTTGCTGACCATATTTATTCCTTTGAATTTGGTTCCTTGATTTCACTTTATCATAATGCATTCTTAAGGAGAGGATTGGACATTTCATAGTCCTTGCTCAGCAGTCTTATCTTCGGTTATATAAGCCACTTATCCTCCTTTGAAGTTGCATACTGCTGAGACCCCAGGAGGCCAGGAAGGGAACAAGAGAGTATTTGGGTCCTGTGCTTTGCTCTTATATCCCCAATCTCCATTTCTCATATGCTATCGCAAGTATTACCTGTTTGCGGAGACTTCAATCCTAGCACCAAATAAGTTCGACGGCAATTTTGTCTTCATTTCCTGAATGACATTGCTTAAAACTAATGTTTTATGCTTCATTAAAAAAACATGTTCTCAATCACACATTCTTAAACTCAGAACGCAGAACTGTGTTGGTATGATCCACACATACTTCGCAAAAGCACAAGAAGACACTCACTGCTCCTGAAAGGTCACAGTTTAAGTCAGGCAAATACACTAGGAAGAGAAGATTAGATTCAAGCAAAAGAGAGGAGAACACCAGAGAGCAAAGTCACTCTCAGCAGTACAGTTGACTCGTGGGCTTTATGAAAGGATCTAAAGGAGTTGGAGGATATAGCTCATATGTAGGAAAAATATATTATTGTAAGTTATAGGAACAGGTAAACATTAGAAGGCAAAAGAGAAACAAAGGTGTCTCCCTAAGATTACAGTAACAATTCTTACACTTCACGATTTATGGATATTTTTTAGAGATTGATGTCCTCATCAACTTCTCAGCTTCATTTTGAAGCTGGTGAAAAATAGATAGCCTCAGATGTTTTGATGTCATTGAAGTGAATGGAATTGTAGTAGCAAAAATTTGATGGATGCCTTGAAAACAAAACAGTCCTGTGCCTCTCAGCTTCATGGCCATTATAATCGGCATTGCAGTCTTTTAACAAGGTAACTTCTAGGACTGAGTACAGAGTTAGCAAATGCCACTGCAGTGCTCCAAAAACTTGCACCTGGGTATTCACTTTATGGGATGTAACCTTGATCCTGTTTACATCAGAACTACTTTTTCACTTTTCTTTCCATTTTCCCTGCAGCTAGGAGCATAATTAAAGCAAAAGTCGGATTTAATTTACTGAAAATTAGCTAAGTTGGGAGTCTCACTTCAAGTGTTCTCCCAGGCTCACTCTCTAATCAGCGGAGGGAGAGGCATGACCAGAGTGTGATTCATCCCATCCCAGGATAGGTATTGAAGGTAGGTAGATAGGTTGGTGTTCTCCATTTCTACTGACTGTAAAGGAAGGCTCGACAGGAACTTAAAACTACACACTTAATTTCAAGTAGCTCCTGAAAAATCAGGTTATGATATCCCCTGGGAACAAAACTTCCCAGTGTATGAAAAGGGATGTAAGAGATGGAGTCAGAATCTGGGGTTTTGAACATGGTACTGGCTACAAGGAGTTTCTCACTGCTGTTTCTGTCACCATTTATCCTGGCACTCCATTTCCAAAGGGATTCGTTTAAACAGCTTCCTACATTTTCCAATATCTGAAGTGAGTCTGTACTATCTTACAGCAAGGCTATGACACATAGTTAAAATTAGCAATATCCTTTGATCTGATTTAACAGACTCTCTGACTGCTCAACAGCACATTGCTGTTGGCCACACCACTTAATTTTTCAGAAAAAGCTCCTGGAAGTGGCAGTATTATAAACTCATAGGTCAAGATTCAGGATTCAGTTCTTGCCCATGTTAATTGGAAATCAAGGAAAAACTAAGGGGAAGAAGTGAGTGCTCAGTCTTCTCAGTACTTGGGATTAAATCCAGTATAGAACAATAAGGTCTTCTGATTACTCAGAAGTTCACAGCTAAAAGAACCAGTAGTAGAAAAATTCCTGTCTCTTCATTCTGTTTGAAATGAAGCTGTGTGAAAAGTACCTAGACTCCTCTAAAACTTGGGACACTCCCTTGTACAGCCAAAACCCATCAGGGGCCACATTTGCAGTTGCCTGCATTGTGGGGCAGGAGCACACTATGACGTGTTATGTTCCTGGGTGCTCCTCCAGTTGCCCTGAGAACAACCAGGCTGCATGGCCCTGTGTACTCCAGCAGCCCCTGGTCCAGGAAGCAGGAGCAGAGGACACCCCAAGGACATGCCTGGCATGTAGGCACTGCCACAACTGCTGCCTGGTAAAGAAGTTTGATGAAGATGCCATGATTCCTGCCTCTGAGTTCATGTCAATCTTGAGAGATCATTTCTAACTACTCTTCAAGATTACCAGATCTTCTCCTTGTGAGAGGAGTAATCACAATATCTAACCTGTGCTCCTATAAAGGAACATTTCTCTGACTGGAAGTAGTTGAAGAAGCTCTACTTAACACAGTCAGTTGATATGGGTCATGATGGGTCATCCTGAGGTAGGTGCCTTTAACTGGTTGAATAAATTCCTTCCACAAAATGACTTTTTCTCTCATCAATTCTGAAGGAAACCTGTGGCAACCAGCACAGTGGCAGATGCCAACCCTGTAGGTAGGTCAGACCAATCCCCCACTTGTATTCTACCAAAAAATGATCTGTCATATACTACTTCTGTATTTTCATTGTACAGAAAAATCTCGGCCATCCTGGAATATCTGAATCAGGCACCACTCCCTCAGTTTTAAAAGTCACAGTAATTATGATGTCTCCATTAAACACATAAGGTACGTGACCTATACAGGACTCACAGTGACTAGAAATGTAATCATTAATTGTTAGATACGTTTTTCCTGTAGTTATATCTTCCTTCTGCAAAAGAAATAGAATTGTAAGAAAAATATAATGCTACAGACAACAACAAAAAAATCACAGTAGCCTGCTATCTGTTACAAACTAGTTGGGACTACACTACATTTTAAAATAAAATAATTTATGCTTAATTATGAAGGCATAAAAATATCACTAAAACTCCAGGAAAATTGTGCACACCATAAATCAATATAGACTGTTATTTGCATTTAATTTTCATCCAAACTTATGCTTTGAAGGACAATTTCTCTGGTTTATTTTAAGTGTAATAAAATTAGATGTAGATTATCATCTGAATATGAAATAAAACAGAAGGTTTCAGTTTTTTCATGAATTATCTCATAGATGTAGATACATTTGTATTGACAGTGGAAAATAGTCATACAGTTCAACCCTTGTACATAATTTCTGCAATTTAGGCATTTGACTGAAAGCAGAGTTCAGCTCCATCCTTTTTTTTCTAAGTAAACCAAAATATCCTAAGTGTAAGTGAGTTTGGGGTTTTTTTAGGAATTTGCCTGATAAAAATTTGAAGAATAATTACATATATTGAAATATAATTTTTCACTCACTCACATGCCATTATATGTGATGATTCATGGCAATGCATGAAGTACTTCCCACACATAACCCCAAAGTCTTTTTTCATCCTCTCCATAGTGACAAATGCTCTTCTATTAAATCATTCAACTAGAACTGTGTAAATCTGGTTTATCACTCAAACTTTGCCACAGACCTTCACAACAATCTGGGACAACTCATTTGATAGGATCTAATCTGAAGAGCTGTCAAGGACTAAAAACCCAGGATGAAGCTGATGTAAATGGAAGATAGTACCTCAGAAATGCAGGTGCTTAATCTCTTTGAACTCCAGTTGCCCACTTTTTTTTTTTTAATAAAAAAGATGATACTTTCCAGTTTTACAGTTTTCTGGAAAATGTGTTTCTTCTTCCTTATCAAGTACTTGGATATTGTGGTAATGTAGGCCCAGTGTACAGTTAAATATATTCTTGTTCTGCAGTTGCTAATGAAGTTTGCTCTTGTGTGTGGATTTATCTGTCTATAAAGGTGGAATAGTTGTACCAGCTATCAGGGACAGCTGAATCTGCATGGGCACTCTGGGATTCTCTCTTACTTCTTGTAGCACAAATAGTGACAATAGCCTATTCCTTCTTTGCTGATTGTGTGGGAGGTTATATGCCTGATTAAATTGCTGTATTCCAAGGAAATTAATGTAATACATTTGTAGTAAAGTTACTCCAGGCTCTAAAAAATGTTAAAATTCTCTTAAATACTTGAAAATAACATAAGTTTTTAACCCCAGGTAGAACTTCACTTGCAATGGAGTCATATTCAAACAAGTAAGTCTGAATGTTCTTTTTATTTTAAATGCAGCTCCTATTCGGTAGAAGTGTATCTATGTTGTTATACACCTTACCGTTACAATCATAAATGTCATCAAACAGACTATCACAGTTTAACTGGCACCATTATGATACATCAGGTCAGTGTTGTTGCATATGCGTGTGAAGTTTACACAGTGAAAGTAATTGTTATGTTAGATATACTGAATTTTCTTATGTTCACTGATTTATGTGTATATATTCATATATACTTAAAATGTCTAAAATTATAGGGGAAAAAGAGGAAAGCTTTCATCTTTCTTCTTTTTTCTTTTTTTCATTTTCATTTATGCAGATGCTGTGTTACAGAACGCGGAAGAAAAAGGGAGGAAGTGGATGAAAGTATCAACTTCTGTTTTTCCCCTCATGTAACCTAAAACTGTTCAGATGGATTTTTTTTTCCTATTATTTTTTAAAGGAAAAAGAAAGGACTCACTCCCGGGATTTGACTTTGTATGCCAAGCTCATGCCTTGAAATAGAATTTTAAAAATAGAAACTCTTGTATATGTTGTAGAATAAATGGTGCTGCTTTAATAAGAACACTTGGAATGCAAATGAATCCTGGAACCAGTGTGTGAAAATATACCCAAAATGAAAGAGAAAAGAAGAAAGCAATATAGAAGATGATTTATTTACTACCCCTCAATTCCTAATTATAATTATTTTTGCACTGTGATGTTTTCTCCAGCCTTTTTGTTTCGCAGTATCATCACTAAAGTGATGAAAGGGCTATTAAATAAATATGTGATATCACATCTTTTTTTCAAGATTAGGGATGTTAGTCTTGGAACTTTGGTAAATTCCGTTCTGCCCTACCAACATTCCTTCGGCACCTTCAAAGAATAAAGTTCCTTTACGAAGACAATCGAAAACTATTGTCTCCCCGTTGCTTGGAGGCTTTGCTGCTACAAAATCTACCAACACACTGGAGTCTGATCTTAGCACTTTCAGGACTGTAGTAGTTCCATTGCAGCAGCGTCTCTGGATGACAGCCAGGGCCCAGAGCTCTCTTCTAGGCACTGTGGGCTTCTGTGACAGAAGCAGCCTGTACCTTAGCATGGTTACAAACTGTGCTTGATGTTCAGAGTGGAATTCATCTTGCCATAGCATAAGTATCAAAAATGGATTTCATGAAGTATCCTCCAGAGGCCTCTGTTTCCTTTTGTGGACTGTTGAAAAAGCCTGGAGTAGTGAGTTTACATGGTCAGTCTAACTTGTAAGGATGCCTAGTTTAGGGCGGATAAATGCAATCAAGGGGCTCATTCTTCCAGGACTGTACAAACACAGCACAGAAAGATAGTCCTGTGCTCCAAACTCCAAGTCCTCTTCTGTCCACGCTAGAGACTTGTTCCCCTTAACCTCCTCAATATTCAAATCATTATGGATTTATCTTGTCTGAGTTTCAGATCTTCTGAAGTAGTATCCAAACTACTTTCTCTACTATGGAATGAAGTACCTAAAATAAAATGACAATGATTTCTCTAACTGTATTCACTCTTTGGCCTCAGTGCAAAAGGTCTATTTTCTTATACAACAGTATGAGCTGGTGTCCCTCTTTGCTGCACTGCTTTGCAAAGTGAATGACTGTTGTCTAACAGCAATGAACACATAAGAGAGCAACATGGAATTTTTAGGCAAGATTAAATGATTGTCAACACCCTGAAATATATCTTAGTTTATCATTACAAAGATATTAATGCTACTTTAAGATGTTAGAGACACTGAAGGAAATACATAATGAGTTCTGTGACATATGAATATGGACAAGAATTATATCTGGAAAGTCTTCATTTTTCAGTAGACTTCAAGGAAATGTTCACACACACTATTTCTCCAAACTATGAACAAATGTGATAGCAACCTGAACTGGGTTTGTGTGGCAAGGTTTTGGTAGCAAGGGGGCTGCAGGGGTGGCTTCTGTGAGAAGCTGCTAGAAGTTTCCCTGATAGAGCCAATGCCAGACAGTTCCAAGAGAGACCCACTGTTGGTCAAGGCCAAGCCCATCAGCATTGGCGGTAGCACCTCTGGGATAACAGATTTAAGAAGGAGGGAAAAAAAAGGGCAACAGCAACCGCAGAGGGAGAGAGGACTGAGAATACGTGAGAGAAATATCTCTGCAGACACCCAGGTCAGTGCAGGTGTCAGTGCAGAGATTCCCCTGCTGCCCCTGGTGAAGACTATGGTGAGGCCGGCTGTCTCCCTGAAGCCCATAGAGCTCCATAGGGAAGCAGATCTCCACCTGTAGCCCGTGGAGGATCTCACACTGGATCAGAGGGATGCCCAAAGGAGGCTGTGACCCCACTGGAAGCCTGAACTGGAGCAGACTCCTGGCAAAACCTGTGGCCTCATGGAGAGAGGAGCCCACGCTGGAGCAGGTTTGCTGGCAGGACTTGTGGCCGTGTGGGGGACCCACCGTGGAGCAGCCTGTTCCTGAAGGACGGCACCCCGTGGCAGGGACCCAGGCTGGAGCAGTTGGTGAAGAACTGCAGCCTGTGGGAAGGACTCACGTTGGAGAAGTCCATGGAGGACTGTCTCCCGTGGGAGAGACCCCAGGCTGGAGCAGGGGAAGAGTGTGAGGAGTCCTGCCCCTGAGGAGGAAGGAGCAGCAGAGACAACGTGTGATGAACTGACCGCAACCCCATTCCCCGTCCCCCTGTGGCACTCGGGGGGAGGAGGTAGAGAATTCGGGAGTAAAGTTAAGCCCACTAAGAAGGGAAGGGTGATGGGAAGGTGTCTTAAGATTTAGTTTTTATTTCTCACTACCCTACTCTGATTTGATTGGTAGTAAATTAGACTAATTTTCCCAAACAGAATCTGTTTTGTCCATGATGGTAATTGCTGAACGATCTCTCCCTGTCCTTATCTTGACCCATGAATCCCCTGTCCAGTTGAGGAGAGGGAGTGATAGAGTGGCTGTGGTGGACACCTGGCATCCAGCCAGGTTCAGTGCACCACACCACCTGGGTAGTATCTCTATCTGTAGCATCTGAAGACCGCTACAATAATTTTTGTTCAGTGTATTTTGGGACTTCTCTGTTCTCTTTTAACACTATCCACTCCCACAGAGAAATAAAGATTACCAGCCTATAAAAAACTCTTAGAGCTTCTGAATATATTATAAATCATCATTATTTGTTCTCAATGTGACTACTGTACATGAGTGAACAAGAAGAAATGTCATTAAATTGTGGTTTATTATGGAAATTCAGTCTTCATCATTATTTTAAGAATATTGTACCTTCAGCAAAGTCTTTGGTATCAAGGTTTTACCATATCTTATAGAATCACCATTGCATTGCTATGTCAGTGTAGCTCATTTCATTAGGACGAAAATCGCCATCAGCTACATTGGCTAAGGAAATATATTCCCCTGGCATCTGAAAACTGGAATATCTATATAAAACAGAACTGTAAGGGAAATTAGTTCTCATCATGTGATTTTTTGAAAATGTAAAAATTTTTCCCTTTTCATTGCTTTTCATTTCATTTTCACTTCCCTTTTCATATACTGCCTTTTTTTAAACTGTGCTAAAGAATCTGTAACCTGCTGCTTTTTACAGTCATCTGAGAAGAGGAAGACCTGGGTTCGAGTCTGTTCTTCAAATAAGGAAGAGCAGAGATATGAACCTATATCCCATAGAAGAATTTTATTTCAGTGGATCATCTTTCCTGGTGGAGAGCTCTGAGTAAATAGCCACTGGGCAAGAGACAGAGACTAAATATACAACAGGTTAGGACACTGATGTTAAACACCTGACCTCAAGTTTCTTAATTGTTTTGCATTCCAGGTAAATGTCACAACCAGGAATAGTACTGCAATGCTATAAACAGATTTATTGTAGTCATTGCCACAGTTAGGTCATACTTTGTTTAGGTGGTCATGTGCAAACAATGGAGAAAGACTGGCTTCTAGAACAGACACCCAGGTCAGTGCAGGTGTCAGTGCAGAGATTCCCCTGCTGCCCCTTAGGTGGTTGGGAAAGTCACAATCTGGGAGCATCTGTCTTTTTTCCTTTATTATAGGAGACTTACTGAAATCAGGCACCTAACTTTGGCTGACAAAATCTGGGTGGGATAAATATCACACACTGCTAGTAAACTCGTAGGTCTTCTGCTGAAATCTGATTAGCACATTATATGTACTATATAAAGTACTGCAGAAAAACACAGTATTCCTGTTTGAAGAATTATAAAATAAGTATTGGTTGAGATTCACCAACAGGCATGACAGTAAAGAAAGTAGCCAAGGTGGCCGTTAGTTCATCAGGTATAATGCATTGACTTTTTTGTCAGGAGGAAAGCTGAAAATCTCATATAAATAATTTGTGAAAAAGTGCAATCATGTGATGTTTCTGTTTTCTGTTGATACATGTAGTGCTGATTTTAAGAGTTCAACCGAAGTGAGGTAGTCAGTTCTTAAAAATATTTAATCTAAAAAACCCCCAAACTTTGAATATATTGTATAAGGGTGGTAAGGCAGTGGCACAGGTTTCCCCAAAGAAGTTGTGGATGCCCCCTCACTGGAAGTGTTCAAGGTCAGGTTGAATGGGACTTTGAGCAACCTGATCTAGTGAAAGATGTCCCTGCCATGGGCAGCGACAGTGGACTAGATGATCTTTAAATTTCCCTTCCAACCCAAACCATCCTATGATTCTTTTAAAAATCAGCAATAGAATTTCACTGTTTTTTTATAACAGTGAATTATAACAATTTATTATATGTTATGATATTATTTGGCTCATCTAACCTCTTATGAACCCTAAATTGTCAAAGTACTCACAATGAACTTAAGTACCGTTCACCTTAATTTTTAAACAGATGAAGAAACTGAGGCACAGAAGAATAAACTACTTTTCCATGAGGACAAACATTGGGTTAATTACAGAACATTCTGATGTACTAATTGGAGGTCTGATGATGCCATTGCTCAGTACAGAAATATTCTGTTGTTTTATTTTTTCCATTTAATCACTGACCGTTTTTATTCCCATACCAAGGAACAGCCTGGAAAACAGATACTGAAACTTGGGTCTTGGGTAAGCATCTATATCATCAGTGCAAATGTTATTTTAAATGAAAATTAATGTTTGCTGGTTTCAAAGCTTTTTTGTGTATGCATGTGGTTTTGTTTTTCTTTTTGCCTAATTTCTTTTTGTGAGAGTGTCAAAGGGACAGTTATTACTCTGGGGAAGATCCCTTTCTTGTCACCCTCAGCCCAGTCTATTTTTCTTTCTTATCTATATAACGCTCACAATGCCTTTTTTGTATTTGTTCACAGAGTTCAGTGTTCCTAATGGGATATGATGTGTAGTTTAAATATGTTTCTCTCATGATATTTTAAATGACATCCAATTGACCTCATAAATGTCTTATGAGACCAAACAAACTCCACACTTGAACAAAAGCTGTCAACCACTTCTACCTTGCTTGTCCTCAGGCTGCTCTGGCATGATGCTGTAAAGCATCAGTATTGATATTTTGTGGCATTCAAATTGTTAAGTACCTAGGCTAAGCGATAGGAGCAGAAGTATTAATACAACCTGGCCGTGTCACTGATAATTACCCCAATAGAAACTAAATTTATAGCACATGATACCTTTGATATGAATTGGCAGCAGGCATAAAAATCTTTTCTTGCCATGTAAACCTAGGAGGCATATAGCTAGCATTTTACGTAAGGTGTTTTTATAGAGAAGCATAAGAGATTCAGCAAAACTTCTGCATATTTTTATCATAGCCTTCATCAAGACTTGTTTATTGTCAATAGTGGCTTTTACTGCAGGAAAAAAAAAATTCTGGTAACGTTTTATAATTTTCACTGAATAAACTCATAAATGCATTCAAAGTGTCAGGGAACACAGCTACACTAAGCAGTATAAGTTAACATGATAATTCAGCTTAAAACTATGCCTCTAGTTTTCCAGATTAAAAGCAATTTCTTTCTAATATGGAAAAGAGAACATATTTGAAGGGAGCCTTTTATGCTATATTTTTACGTTAAAACTTATCAAGTGTCTAGGGAAATGTGTTCTTGAAATCCTGTCATGATCCATGTGTCGTTGAAGACAAAGATCCGATGTGCTATGGAAATTTCTTGATGCATATTATGAGCTGTTGTTTGCCATGGTGTCTGGATAATCCTGCTTCATTTATTGGAGGGCCATTTCAGCTGTACTGTCAACAGCCTGGGATGATCAGGTCACCTTTCCCTAGAAAATTATGTAAAAGCTGTCAAATGGGCAGGATTATAGGCACATTAAAGGTGCTTTAAGATTTCATGCCTATAAATATTAGCAAAGAAGATTTAAAGGCAAATTTGTCACCAGTACATGCCCACGTTTCTACAACCTTGTTTTACAGCACTGCAATGTTATCACCTACATTTTATCATGTAACTGTGAAGTGTTTTGGTGGGGAGCAGCTGCTGGCAGCCTCTTCTGTTTAACTGATGTACCAGGAATTAAGCATTATTTAAAAAAAAGAAAGAGCGTAGCTGCCTCCTATTTATCATCCATTAGAAATGAGTTTTCAACATTTCCCAGCAAAGCAATTCAAGTAGATCAACACAAACATTTTGTATTTGGAGGGTCAGTTTATTAAAAGCCATTATATATTTAATAAAGATTTTTTGATTATGGTACCAGTTACGAATACCTTTGTATGGGAGTAATAATGCAGCAGATCATTTTGCATAGTATTTACTTTTAAGTTGTGAACATTTTATTATAGTGTTTTGGAATGACTGCTCTTATTTATTGTACATTATGAATGCCATGGGCATCTCCAACATAAATATATATTGGCAGCACCCAAGCATTTTTTCAGAGCTCTCTGGTATTTTTGACAGAGGAGTGTAGCATTTTAGTATATTTTTGTGCTGGCAGATTTCTAGCCAATCTCTAAGTTAAACAGACCTAAAGATCTCCAAGGAGGAAGCAAACCACCTTCCCCCACAATCTTTCAGGGAAAGAAAGATCTCAAACCCCTACTAAGGAGTAAAGTAAATTGCGAGCAAAGCTATGTCAATTGTAAATGTCTGCTCTGGGACTTCATCCAAACTCCACAGACATGAGTAGAAAGTTTCCCATTTCAATGAGCTTTGAAACTGGCTGTTGTTAAGCCAATGTGCGTCTCTGCTCTCCCTATCACAAACGTCCAGGTCAGAGGGCAGCACTAGATGGAAATCTATGTGTAAGCTGTAACTGGTACGTCAGTCAGCAGAGCATACATCCAATGAATTTCCTGTTGCATTGGGAGTTATTGAGGGAAAATGCTTGAAAAATCCTGAATGCAATCAGGCACAACGTGGTTATTCTCTCCAAGCTTCATTAGTCTTTGCTCTTAGTTTTCACATTCCCTGTTGGCTTGGATAAATGTCCAATCTCCAGTTATCTTCAGTGGGAGCAAAAGTGTTGTGGAGGGAGAGGGTTTGGCTGAAAAAAATGGGAAGAAAGGGATGTATTGCCTGAGCTGAGGTCTTGCTGAGGAATAGGGGAAGGGAGAAAGAGAAGGTGGTAAACAAATGTGCTCAGTGCACCTGGGAGAAAGCAAATACAGCAACTACCTACAAGGAGGCAGCAGAGGAACTTGCTAACTGCACATGGATGCAAATGCTTCTTGCAATTGGGCTTCAGGGTCACCTACAAGATAAGTTGGGGAGCTGGTTGAAACTCCCTATGGGTTTGCAGTGAAGGAATTGGTGGTTGTGGCCCAATAGCAGTACAACTCAAAGAAGAAATTAAGTGGAAGCTTTCCTTGGAGGTGGGCAAGTAGGAACAGAAGCACCATGGCTGATAATTCAGCTGAGTGTTTTTCTTTGTTCGCTGTGCTCAGAGCCAGAAAATATATGCACAGGAACAATAGCAAGCCTGGTGCAGATGAAGAAAAAAGTTTCCATACGCACAGATGAAAAGAAGCTTAAATGCAGAAGTTAACTGGGGTTTTTGTGCCCTTTCCCTGTGTGGGTTGGAAAAGGTAGAAATGTAGCAGCCCTTATAGTCTCTATTCTGGGACTAATCATCTTCTGGGGAGTGGCTCCATAGCAGCTGAGGAAGCGATGAAATGAGAAACTGGAGTGAAAGTAGTAAAAGTCAGCTTGGGTAGTAAAATGTTACAGCTTCAGTATCTAGGACCCAGCTTGGAAAAAAAAAAATAGAAAGAGGGGACAGAGACCACTGAGACACCTTTTCTTATATGGAGTGGTGATATGGCAAGATGCACATCCCCATAGGTGACAGCTTGCCTTTGTGTGAGCTGGGGATCAAGCAAAAGATGTTTTTTGCAAGCAATATTACCGCAGAAGTGCAAAGAAACTTACCCGAATCTTGATAAAGTGGTATCCATTCTTGGAGAAACTAAACCACAGTTGTACAAAGCAACGATGCAGATCCAGACAACAGAGTAGAAGATAATGCAATTGTTGTAAAGTTTAGGGGCTTGCTGACAGCAGAGCCTTGATTCATCTGTCTAAAGAGTTATCCAGTACACTTGAGACAGCCCATGGTATGGGGTAAACTCTCTTAGAGTTCACAGATGTAGCACAAGAAGTCCTTTGCCTTTCTGGAGCAGCAGAGTGCCACAGAAAATCTCAAATGGTAGTGGACTTCTATGGTTAAACATACGAATTGAGCCCTGGGACAAGAAAACGACCCATCTAAGCTCTCTGTCAAAGCTGAGCACTGAAACTGAAAGAAGTGGGATGCCAGTGCAGCTGTGGCTAAGGCCTCAGGCAGCACCTGGTAAACTGAGGCAGTCATGTGCATGCAGGAGAGGTCAAAAATTTTCCATCAAGAGTCCGTGTTACAGACCCATGATCTGGGCTTTAAAGGGGTGCTGTTAATCCTTTCCCTGTGAGGTGTTGGGTAAATGTGACCTGGCAGTTCCTCTTTTGTTAATGCCAATCTTTTTGGTAGATACTTTAGCCCATTTTTATTTCCAGGAAAGGTAGATTTAGTAACATATACAACCCAACGTGTTCAACTCACCTGCTGGTTGGGAGAGCTGCCAATGAAAGAAATAGGGAGGCCTTGCTCTTTCTTCACTCCCATCCTTCAACTACCTCGTGCAGTTTAGAGACAGAGCAGGTATCTCAGCTCATTCTTAATAAACTGGCAAGATTTCAGGCATTGACTAAGACAGCTGGGGATACAGCAGACTCTTCATTCCTTGCTAGAACTTATTTATTATTAAAGACAAATTAAGTGATGGGAGGTGGGTCTTGAATGTTGGATAATCCATTAACCAGTTCGATAGGATTCCCCTGAAAGGAGGTTTGTATGCCAGAAGCTATTTCCAGTGCACTTTGTATAAGAAAGGATGAAGAAAGTGAGAAAGAAGTTGAAAGAGCGTGCTGTGAGTGAGGATGTTTGTGCGAGTGGCAGAGGAGGAGTGCTATCAATCGAAGAGGTCTGAACAGGTGAGCAAGACCCAAAGATGCATGAGTTGTGAAGAGGCTAGATGTGTTCAGGGATGGGAACAGCTTCCTAAGCACTCCTAAAACCAAACAGCAATCTACGGGATGCATAAGCCATCCAGGGGAGAGAGCTCCACCTGCTCACATATATTTCTGGCTGATGTGAGAACGATTAGCTATCGGGGAACCTAGACAGGGCAGCCCAGCTAATTGCTGGTGCTTCCTGGTGGCAGGTGACCAGTGCCTGTGTTTGCTCCCCAGGGCATATGCTTCCTTGATAAACCAGAGTTAGAAGCAAATCAAAGAGCAGCCACTTGCTAAAGAGGCAAAAGAAAAGAGGCTTTTGCAGCAAATAGGCAACACCCTCTTTGCAGCCTCTTAACCTTCCTTGCAGGGGAGGGCAGTGGGGTCCCAGCTATGAGTGACAGCTCTCCCCAAATATGTGGAAACAAGTGAAGAAGAAATGATGACCTGCACTGCGTATGTTATTGCTGAATGATTCCCAGGTGAGTTCAGTTAATAAAGTCGCAGACAAATTAAACCACATCCCTCACATCTTGTCATTATTTCTGCATGTCTGGAACAATGAAGACCAAGACTTTTTTTAAGTGCAAATACAGCAAATGGAGTTTAGTATATAGAAAAGCTATAGGGCTGGCTCTAAAAAGTATTTTAACAACAAAGCTAAATTAAAGCATGTATGGGTTTATTTTATTTCACAGTTGGGTGGTTTATTTTTTTTTCTTATTATAGACCTGGATGGTAATGTAGTCTAGATCAGCTTCTCTGTTTTAATTCCAGTCTAATTATTCTAACATTCCATATTTTATCAGTATATTTTAGGAAGCCTCCTAGCTTCTTCATAAGTTATATTTTTCCAGATGAAATCTTTCTGCCAGCCTTGACTATCCCCCCCGCCCCAAACTGAGATAATGACATTTGGTATATGCTTGGTAATAAATGCCCTGGCAGCAGGCAACACAATGTCCACAAACTTGATTTTGCATCTGTCTAAAAAGAGATAGATAAGGAGGCAAGCTAATGTAAGGAACTTATAAATTTGTAGAATAGTTCTGACAAATTCAACAACCTTGTGCCAGAGTTGCTGAACGCTTTGAGTCCTATCACACATGCTGAGACTGCTTTTCAAAATTACACTTCATACATATACCATCACTGTCACTATTTACTTTGCGCATACTTTCTGCAGTCATACATATTCTATGAATAACATTAAATATAAACATTTGGTGTCTTACACTAATGGAGATTGTTTTTGTTTGATTACATATCTCAATCCATTCTTCATCAGAGAATTCTTGATCCAGATCGCTTTTGCACTTGATCTTAGCTTTTATCTCCCCTGAATTTATTCAGCCTAAAAGGATATCAAGTGCAGATTCTTTTAACAGTCTTTATCTATAATTAAAAGCTAGTATTTGAAGGGAATGAACTCAGGGGTACAAAAATTCCTCAATTTATCTCCCACAGATAATGTCTTATTTGTAAATATCTATAAACGTGTTGTTTTGGTGTATGGCTTATATTTCGCTAATCTCTCAAAAGGCCTAAATATTCTTTCATTACAAATATCCTTGAGAGTCATCATGTCAAAATCATTCCACAATTAATAGAGGTTGTCTCCAAGGGCCTCAGGGAGAAGAGGGCTGTTAATAAGTGGACAAATAGGAGATACTCTCTGGCCGCCTTTAAAATGCTTGAGGACATTACTCCATGTGTCAGCAGGATATGCTTTGGTAAATTCTCAAAAATCCTTCCTGTTCACACATGTGTTTCTATA
The DNA here is from genome assembly GCF_000687285.1 of Phaethon lepturus. Lineage (NCBI taxonomy): Eukaryota > Metazoa > Chordata > Aves > Phaethontiformes > Phaethontidae > Phaethon > Phaethon lepturus. Next base: position 54,897 of record NW_010561059.1, on the reverse strand, counting down.
GCACCAGTAAATTCTTATCAATGAGACAGAGATGTGAGGTTCTGTACACCCTTTTCTTATAGCCACCAAAAATAGGAGGCAGATCCATTGACTTAAGTGACTGTATATGAGGTTTGTCAGCCCGAGGTGCAGTCCGTAATTATCAGAGAGAAACTGCTAAATCTTGTTCTTTTTTAACAAGAGACAATATTTTTGAGGCAAGGTAAGGGAGCATACTGTTCTGTGTAATTTTTGAAATGGCTAATAAGAATTACTGGGTATTGGAGCAGTTCTGCTCACTGTTCATTTTACCTAAGTTAATACAGGCTGTAAATTCTAACTTTCCGTTATCATTGCTCAAGCTAGTGAGGAAACTTTTAGTCTGGCTAAATATAATTTCTCTGTCTGTTTTGTGGTTTTTTTTCAGTTGGAGGGTATATTTTTTAAAAGTAAAACCTATTGTAACTAATCAAAAATGTCCTTGCTCCTTCTTTTTGTGGCTTGGTATCTGGCAATGTAAGATAGTTGTTTCTTGAGAGTAATGTTTTTAAACAGTTTAAGAGAAGTTCGTATTATCCATTTGTGGCAGAAAAAATTGTGCATATGTGTGGTTTTGCAATTGTGGCTAGAAATATGTGTTATTAATGTATATTTATGTAAGATTGGAGCAGATTCTCTGGTTACTTTCTGTGACTTTATTGAGCAGTCACAGGGAAGTTTCATATGGAAGATCAAAATCAGCCGTAAAATGGGACTGTGATTGTAACCGTAATTATCGAAAGGACAACCCCTCCAGAGGATCACAATCCGGTATGAGAAGCAGAAAGATGGTTGCTTCCCTCTGGGAGTCTGGGAGCGATCCTCTCTCAAAAGCTTGGTGACATAGTCCTGTAAGCCTGATATGATTTCACTTTCAAATGTATTTAAAAATTCTACAGCAAATCCATTGGGGGCGTAGGCTTTCCCGCTTTCCAACACAAATACTGTTTCCTTAATTTCATTCTCTGCCCTGGGAATCTGCAACAGTTCTTTCTGCTCTTGTGTCAGTTGTAGCTGCTGCTGTTCCACAGCTGATGAAAGAATTGGATTCTAATGTTTGTTCAGAGGTACGTACATTGGCATAATAATTGTGAATAACTCTGTGATTCTCCAGGGTGAAGAGGAGTTTGGCCTTAGTATTTCCCAATTTACTGGGTTAGTTTGGATAATTTCTTCTTTGTTTATCAAACCAACTAACAATAAGTATACTTAAGGAATGATTGTCAAAAGTACACATTTCTTTGTCAGTTTTTTTTAAAGGGATAGAAATACAGTTAGAGCTAAATTTGTAGATCTGTCATCTTAGAATCTGTTCTTGTTTCAACATTTTTTTTTTTGATGGGATAAATACTTTATTCTGGAAACAAAATATCTGTCAAACTCTATGACCCCATGGATCCAAACCTCTCATGCACTCTCCCAATCCTGCTCCAATGAAATAAACTACTCATAAAAATTATTTCCCAGTTTAAAAAAATGAACAGCATATGAAGGATTATGTATCCTAGTCCCGTTATCTTCATTCTTTGCTTTGGGAATCACTAGATTTTTTCTGAAAATTATCATCAACTATCATCGTTATCGATAAAATCTGTCTGATATGAAGAAAGGCAAAAACACTGAATCAAAGTAAAACTAGAAAAAGTAAGAGAGTAACTCCCTGAATTTTCAGAAAAGATGGGATTCAGCTGGCCTAGCTTTGGCTCTCAGCGGAGAAAGATAAACACCTTCCATCCTACAATACCTATACAAATTGCCACGGATGGACTAACCTTTGGAAATGCCTATTTATTTCAACCAATTTTTGAGTGCATAAATGTCTAGCTTAGACTAGAAACAAATGACCTTCAGACTGATAAAATTAGCACAGTCTCATCCTGAATACCTTAATGAGGTTCTCTGTGAATGTTAAGTCCAGTCCAAGCTTTCCATGTTCCAACTCTTTTTCTTCCCCATCGTTGCTAAGTTTTCAAGACAAAGACTGGTCTTTGTGATAACTTTATAACTCTTTGTGATAACTTGTGATAACAGTGTTGTGATAACTTTATTTTTTCCACTCTCAGTTAAACGAGTCGAAGTATAGCTTGCCCAAAGATGCTTTCCTACTCCTAGGAAGATGTCAATGTAGACATTTGTATTGTCATTTGCTGAAAGATCTGGAAGCCCAGGTAAGGTGCAGAGTGGAAAATAACTTTCTTAATAGTCTGCTCTGACCATTAAAACTGTATTTCTGGACAGTAACACACAAGGGTAAGTTGCTTCTTTGAGCTCTAATCTGCAGTAAGAAAAGCTACAGTATTTCATTTATCTATTCTTATTATCTTCTGTTTTTCCTGAATGCATGCCCTTAGGTACCCTTCAACTGTCTGGATTTATGCCAGTAAGACCCACAGAACAAATTGTCCCTCTAGTGTGCTAGGCATAAATCACCTTTTATCCTTTTCCTGCTCAGACATTGTTTTCTGTTTGCTCACATAATTGTTTCAAAAGCTACTTATGGACATGATTCAAAAGCTATGTTATTACAAAACTCTCCCTCTTTGTTTTGCGTAAAGCAGTTTGGTTAAAATGATGATTTGCTGCCTTGAACATTGTTACCAGCACCAATTGCTTTTGATAATGCAGGCTTTCTGATCACAGCTGGAGGTCAAAAATTTGATTCTCAACTTCTCTCCTGTTGGTTATCCTAATGGTTTGGGTTTAATTGTATGGGGATCTAGAAAGTCCTTTTTCCTACTATGCTTTCTTGTAGAAAGCATCTTCTGCTCACTCATTTTAATGAAACATTTTGGAGGAAAGAACCGGCCTCCTCTTCCTCTGCTACCAAAAGGACACAGTGGGAGTCTTTGTTTCTTTGCAGGGTTTTCCTTTAAGCATTTTGTTTTTCCTTTTTCTTGTCTCTGCCCTAGCACAAGGAAACTCCAACTCTGTGGATGCTCTCACTCGCTTTCCCAGTCCTGCTGCAAAATCTGCTGCTGCTGCTCATCTTTAACTGTTTTGAACAGAACATCTCCGGCAGCACATTGATTAAGTACAGGAAGCATTAGTGACCAGCAGCTCAGGGCATTGGGTTGTTATTGACTCTGACAGACCAATTTGTTTCTCCAATGTTCATTATTCTACAAAAGGGGCACATCAGACAAGGCAATTGAAATGTACAATATTGCCACCTATCTCTTTTCTGCCTTGATTATGTACAGCCCAGAGTTCAGCTCCAAAGTACACTAAGACCTCAGAGATATGAATTGTTAAAATGAAGATAATTAGAATTCCAGACTGGCCCAACTTGAAGCAAAGATAATTAATGCTAGAAGTTCCAAATGAGCACACACATGACAAGTAAATAAATTCAAAATTAGGCAAAAGTTTCTATATTTCTTGGAATGATTAGTGTGTGGTCACAGTGACACTTTGTGTTCATTGCTAGGGAATGCACTCTGCTGAAACGCTGCAATGTGCTGGAGTTAACATCTATTATCTAATACACTCATTAACAATGAGTGACCTAATGCCTGCAGTGAGAAGACTGCGACTAAATTTTAGTAAGGTCAGGAGCTATTTATGAAGCAGCAGTTACCGGACATAAAAAGAAACCCGAGTAGAGTCTGCTGCAGTTTGAAACATGTACTCACAGTTAAACTAAAATATATATACCCGCATGGTGCACTGCTACTTCATTTTTAATGCGTGTACCAACATGTTTGTCCTTTGCCATGGAATGGCACGTGACTTTTCCCCACATTCACCTTCTGTCCTTGTCTGTCAGCAGACATTTGTTCTGCGTGTCTCCATTCATAAAACATACAGACCTACTAACAAGACATTTCTGGGAACAACAGAGATATTAAAATTCCTTAGGAACTGCTCTTAGATGCAGTCAAGAGTTAAAAAATAATGCCATTAACACACTCTGATGCTAATTCCCATCATGATCCATCATTTTTGCTTTAAACTACCTATGTAGCAGCAGAGAGCATGCCAGTATACAGGAAACTCTGCCTGTGATTCTATCTAAAACTGGAAAAATACTCCAGAGAAGTTTTATTCATGTGATTTTCCTTCCCTGAAATTGCACACAGCAAAGATAATTTTTCCTTACACCGCCCTTACATAATTATTTTTTCCCATTAGAAATAACATTTGTTTACTTCCAGTGGCCCTGATTCTCAACCGCACTGCATATTCTCCTGTGCCTCACACCTGTAAGAATGGGTACAACAGTTTACTTCGACTTTCTACACTGCTCTGGCAATGTGAAGCAGCTGTAAACCCAACAGGGAGCCAACCCCAGTGAGCCCAGTTAATTCAAGTTTACAGATGTTTTACATCACCAAAGCAGTGCAGCGCAGCCAAAGTATACCAGTGAATCTGGCCCTCCAGCTGCGTGTTGATTTTAAAACCGAAAGTTGCAAAATAAATAGATGATTTGGAATGGGTATTCAATAAAACTAAATTTGATTTCCATAAGCTCTTGCAAGGACCTCTGGGCTCTGACAGCAGATTTGATTTTCTTCCTGATCATTTAAACCCAGATGCAGCTTTTCATGGGCATGATGCAAATGTCTGGAGGAGTCATGAGCCACACACATCTCCCTGAACTTTACAAAACCAAGACAAAAATATACTTACCTTTAGTATTTCAAAAAAGATAGATTGACAGTAATTTACAGAGTGCCCTTGAGTGCAGTTAAGACATGTAGGGGTAGCATCCCCACCAACCTGAAGGCGATAAAGGTGATAGCTAAACCTGGATGGATTCCCCGGGCTGCCAGTAGGCTGGGATTTTCTTCCTGCACTCCTAGACACTTTGAGTTGGGCCCCTTCTGCAATGTGAATTCTTCTGCAAAAATATTAAAGATACAGACACAGCCTCTCTAACATGTGGAGCAGATTTGCCATTGGACTGGAGCAGGACTTTCCTGCCAGTGAATACCCATTTACCAGAGGTTTCTTTCACGAAGGTGCAGTGAACTTTCAGGCTGCAAGACTCAGTGAATACAGTAGTTTGTAAAAACCTATAGCAGAATACTTGAAAGGTTTGGCCCCAAAAAATTACTAGGTGAGTTTTTTTTTAAAAGAATCTCTGCCTTAGTGTTGTGGTTTAGCTCCAGCAATTAAGCACCTCACAGCCGCTCACTCACTCCCCGCCACAGTGGGATGGGGAAGAGAATTAGAAAAAAACTCATGGGTTGAGATAAAAACAGTGTAATAGGACAGCAAAAGAAGAGGAAACAACAACGATAACAAAAATAACGATTATAATGCTGACAAGGGAATGTACAAGAACGAGTGATGCCCAGTGCAACCCAAACCAGGACATATAGGTATCTATCAAACTGATCTTACTAAGCACTCTTTTAAGACAGTTGATTTAATTAAAATCCCTGTAAGCAAGATCTTAACTTACAGAAATCTGTTAAGTTGAAAATTTACTGACAGGACCCCTTTCATGTGCCCTGAAAGGGGTGTGCATGTGTTTCTCTGGGAAACCAAAGAAACCTTTTAAACATCCAGGAGGAAACAGTTTGTACACTACTTCCATCCCCCAAATTCTCACCAAAATATAAGTGGATTTGAAAGCATTAGACAGCACTCGGTAGCATAGGATATACATTTTATTACTTCATAGAGATCTACTTATTGTATGAGAGATGGCAAAGGTGGTTTAAAAATGTATGAAATCAGTGTGCTTCATTAGTAAAACAACGACTAGCACAATTATTATTCTTATTTTTCTTCTAAGCTTCAACAGCATTGTTTGTGCTACCTCCATAAACCTCAGAAGCCCTGCTGACGAGGTCCAGATCTGCTGTAAGAGTAACCCTGGCCTTTACAAAAACAAAAGAAGACCTTAAGACTTGTTGAATTTTTTTGGTTTGTTTGTTTGGGGTTGGGGTTTTTTTTGTTTTATTTTGTTTGTAAGTTGTTTTTTTTTAATTTAATGAACGAACTGTGGACTGGTTATTATGACCTTGGAACAACGGAGCAGTACTCCATTTGTACCAGCCTGGGTGCACACGTACAACACTGTTTCTCCCTGCTGCGCCTAGCTGCCTGCAGCGCTAGGAAATTTACAGGTCTCTCTCTGGTCGTTTTAGAGAGGTTTGGCCATGTTTCCTCCTCGCGGGATGTGAGTAACTCCTGTGGACTTGAGGGAGGGTTATTCATAACCTTCAGCATGAGGATAGGGCTGTGCTGGCCGCTCGGAGGGCTGCAGTCCCAGATGTGGCCAGCTGCTCTGTGCCATGGCTGCCTCTGCCCATGGGAGATGCCAGCAGAACCGGGGCCAACGTGCCAGGAGGACGAAAGGTCACCCTGTCTGACATGCACCTATGTAAGTGACAGACAGACAGTCTTCTTGAAAAGCAGGAGGGAGCTGGGGGCAGCAGAAGGCAAGGTACAGTCTTAGCAAAAGCAGCTTTTGGGTCAAAACCGACCCGTAGCGTTATCCAGTCACCTCATATAGCAGGCAGCTGGGAAGCTGATTTATCACAGAATGGTGTGTTTAGAGATACCCCCTATATGTCTACATAGAAGGAATGCCAGCCCCGGCTGCTGCTTTAGAGGCTGGCTGTGTGCCATTTAACTTTTGTCGATCAAAAGCCATAATTGACAGAAGGAGATGGGGAAGAGGAAGAAAAGGGTAGTGGGAGAAAGCGTAAACCCTGGAGGGAGGGAAGGAAAGATCTGTAGGAATATATGATATACAGAGTGAAAGTGAAAAGGCTAATATACCACCCAGAGTCTCTCCTGATATAGCTGGCTTTCTGTTAGGTTTCGTTTAAAATTCTTACTGACATTATATGCGCTCCAAAGCAGTGTTTGCTGGTCAGTTTTGCTGTGATCGCTTTTAGTTTGCTTCAGTTTTGGTTCATGAGCAGAGTGAACGTAAGTGACCTGATTTTGATGTTTTCTTAAAAGTGATCATAGAAAGGGTTTCTTATTTGAAATCCACACCTGTAATCGGATCTCTGAGGATCATTGCCCCTCATATCAATGGATGCAGATACTTCTGTATGACATTGTAATTTTGAAGAATTAGGGGTCTTTTGAATTCTTAGCAATGTAATGTGAGGCAAAGAGGAGAGGAGAGGAAAGGACAGGAGAGGAGAGGAGAGGAGAGGAAAATTTTGTAAATAACGTATTTTTAATATAACATGACTGTTTGAACATGGTCTGAAACTGTAAATGTTAGTTTGAAAACATAATCTGCAATAAGAAAACATGGAAGCAACCGAAAAAACATGTCAAGAATGGCTTATTGCAAAGCATTAGAGATACAGATTACATGTAGATACTTTCCCCACCTATGTGGCATATTTTCAGTTACCTATTTCTCCTTGTACAAGCACTGCACTTGCATACCCAGAGCACAGTGTGTTGTCATCAGACCAGGCTGACCAAAACCACTTCTGAACAACTCCTTCAGCCTATCTAATAAAATCTGAAGCAGGCACCATTATCTTAAAAAAAATACACCAGGCAAATGTTTCCTCTCCACCTGAAAAATAAAAAATCCTTTCCCACAGCCTCTTCCCCTTTCCTCACATATTGTACAGATCTTTAAACCAGTGTTTAAATTCAGTAGTTTATAGTCAGTACTCTTTGAACAACCACATTACAGGACTAGACAAAAAAACTTTCCCAAGGATTTTTATGTCACAGAATTAGTCTAGTTTCTGTAATGCTCTGTGTATGTTTTTGTATGTGCATACATGAGTAGATCTATCTCTGTGTAGAAAATGAGAGATGTCCTGTGTGTGACTCTGGATGGAGGGATAAGGACTTTCTGCCTGTCCTACCAGTCCTCCCTGTATGGTTTGAACAGGAGAAAACAATCCATTCCCTTGTCTCACGTAAGAGTATGAATCATAGCAAGGGTATATATGACTATTTCCCTTTCCACCAGTGGGTGGTGAGATCTTGCTTCCCTCGCTCCCCTACATTAATAGGATCCCCAAAATCCTAAGAGCAACACCTTCAACTGTGGATTGGAGGTAGAAGTCAGCGCCGAATTGATGACCCTGCTAAGCTGTTTAGGTCAACAGGTCAAGTCTTCCTCCTCTTTGCTCATCCTTAGAGCATTTTCTACATCTACATTTACCTTCATGTAAAGTGAGTGTGAAGCATGCTTAAAGATTGTGATATGTATCTGCTGGTTGGGAAACAGCATTATTAGCCACAGTCCTGTTAGGAGAAAGAACTGCAAAAGGAGTATGGACTGCAAACGTCTCTGGAAGTTTCTCCTCATTTTCAGTGTGTCCCTGCCTGGGAGATGCTCTCATTGATTGGAGATAGAAGTAATGATATAACTAATGTGAAGGCAATTGCCTGAGGTATGACAGCTTGAGGGAGGAAAGAGACAAATTCAGCAACACATCACTTTTTAAGTTAACAACAAACACTCTTTAATTACTTTAATCTCTGAACCATAATTTAAAACCACTAAATTTTACTAGTCTTCTGCTCTAGTTTTCCCTCATGGCAAAAAAAAAGTCACTATTTTAAAACTAAACTTATGCGAGATCCACCAAAGCAAGTGCTAGGTCACTCTACTGCCAATAGCACAGATGAGCAATGCTGAGTCATGAGAGCAAATGGTATTTATGTTAAAGAAAATGTTAGGCTTCATCACTTTAAATCACAGCATTAAACCACTTTATCTTGGGTGTCCTGCACCAATGATTTTCAATATGTCCCTTCTTTTGAGTTTAACTGAGAAATATGTTTTTCAGTATTTATTATAGTACTTAACATTAACTTCTCTATTGTTAATGTGGCTCAAAAGGAGTCTCTGTAGGAAAGAGAATAGTATGGGGGTTTTTCCTCCATTAATTGTTCCTCAAAAATAACAATAATATAGGAAGCTCAGTTAAATCTTAACCTAAAGGTTAACATAAAAATGCATTATAACATTTGCAAGAAAAACGTGTATATAAACACTGGAGCAGAATTCTGCAGGAGCAGCCACTTCTTCCAGAAATCAGTAAATAATCATGTAAAGACCACAGATAACAAGCTCTATGAGACATGGTCTATCACCTTCTTCTCTAGGATACAAACTGCCAATGGTTCCTGAATCCAACTTATTAAACAAATAAGAAACACATCACCTAACTCATAACATTGCTATGTTCTTTAGCTTACATAGGTCTGTGTTTTCTTTAAACTACTGAATTCATGTTTCTTGTGTGCTTATATTATGTGTATCTCTTTTTGCTGTACTGGGACAACCTACAGTCTGAGTTGCAGCTGCATGGTCTCTGGACCATTTGTAGATATTCTCCTGCCTGAAATGGTTTCCAAAAGGCCAAGACAGTTTTGTGCTCAACTTGAATAAATAATAAACAATTAATAATTTTAAGATTTAAAGAAACTAGTTAAAACCTCAGAGTTTACCCAGTTTATCTACTTGCTGCTCTGTTATGGATTTTGGACTGTTCATTTTTTGTGGTTTTCAGACCCTGCAAGATATGAAGGCATAGAGAGATATATAGGAACAGGTCCTCCATAAGTGGAGGGGCATATAAAGGTTTAGCGGAATATTCAGCTGTCATGAGGGGAGAAAACTGTGGCTATCATCCAAAGAAATGACATTTAGGGTTGACTACATCACACCTACCTGTGGTCATCTAGAAGTCTGTGGTGTATTTTTAACTAGTTCCTCTTCAGCTGGTGGAGCGAGGCAGATCTCTCGGGAGAACTGTTCAGCTCAGCAATGCTAAGTGCCCGGTAAAGGTGGGTTGAATTGCCCTCTAGGACACTCTTTTGACTGCCAAGGGAGACTTGTTGACTACTTTAAAGTAGATGCCCATGATTATATTGCTAAAAGTGATCTAGAAATGGTTTGGCTTTTAGGAGGTGAGGTGATTTTTGCGCAAATTCCAAAGAGTGCTTTTTCCCCCTGAGAATCTCAGAAAGGATGGAGGGAACCTCTCTGTGACATTCCAGTGAAAACTTGTGGTATGGTTTATTTTGTTAATACCTGCATACACTTTTAAATTCAAGAGAGGTAAGTGAAAAGAAGGAGAGAGAGCAATAAACGTGAGTATTAAGAAGAGGTGTGCTGAAGATCTCTCTGGATGCCTCCAGATTTACCAGCTGGGCTGTCCCAGAGCATGGTCTGGCAGATATGTAAAGCAGTTTGCAGCTTCTCTCTGACCTTTTCTGTGGAAAATAGAGCACGGAAGGAGGAGGAGCCTGCAAATCCCATTCTTATTCTAATAAAGCTCTGAGATGTCTGAACCATGTATTCAAACCCCTGAATGCCTTCCCAGGACCAGTAACAGATGTGCCTCACAGCCCAAAACTGTGAATTCTTGAAAGCAGTGTGAGGGGAAGACATCCCACCTTAGGGAGGAACCAGGCAGTAATAAACATAGATTGTGTTGTCCCTTGATGTATCCAATAGTGATTTTTAGAATCATTGAATAGAACTTGTTTGAATATTTTTCAGAAAAATGAAATTTCACTGACATGCTTTTTTTGTCTGAGCTGAAACTTTTGTGTAAGTAGGTCTGTGGGAATGAGTTTTTATAGAAGATTTCTTGATTGCATGCTCCTTGGCTACAGATGTTGCAAAGGTGGACATGAAAGATAAAGTATTCAAACCTGACTTTTTGAAACATAATTTAAAAATAATTTAAAGCATTTTGTGAAAACTGTTAAGAAGGTTCCAGTTGTATTACAATGCAGAATGAAAGCAGGCTTCAGAAGTTTAAACACTGAGAGTGTTTAGATTATTTTCTAACACTAGAAACAGATGTATGCTTCAGGTTAAACTCTCATTTCTTCACTACAGATCAGTGCTAAATATCATCCAATGACATTTGGAATTTTACAGCCCAAATTATTGGCATGTAGGTCTCAGTTCCTCAGGACTGGGTTATTTTGGGTTTCTCTTGCTTTCTTTTTTTATTATTATTTTCCTGCTAATCTTTGAACCTGATCCAGCACTGCTTACTCAGGTTAAATTTTCATTGAAGTCAATTTTCCCTGAGCAAGAATTGCAACATCAGACCCTTTGTCACAGACAGGGTGCATCATCAAATTTAATCTTCTCGCATAAATCAGTGAAGAACTCCGTTAGCAAAGCCACATCGGAGTGTCTTCCAATATCCTTTTCCATCCATCCACCTTGTCCCCTCCTCTTATGGCCTCATTGGTCTGACATGAGGAGCTAAAAAGACCACCTATTCAAAAATACAAGACTCTGAGGGAAAATGTTGTTTGTGGTTATGGACATTATACTGGGTATTAGAATTCTGGTGTTGTCTTCTTACCAGGGTGTGGAAAGGAACATAGGAAATGGTACAGTTCAGAGCCATGCCTGTGGCGAAGAGTGAAAAGAGGAAATACAACAGCGAAAACTTAACCCATTCACATGGTTTTCTTTGCTGTACATTTGATTCCAGAGATTAATGTGGTTATAATCAATTTGGACTTGGGTTGCAGTCATATATTCCCTAGTGGTGCCCTAGTATCTTGCCCATGAATTTCAAAAAAACTACACAAATTGATGATAAAAAGTAGATTTTTCTACTGGAACTAATGGCGATTCCTTCCGTTGTTTTGCACAGCATATGCCGTTCATAAAATATGTCAGAATTGGGCCAAGTCTCCTTAAGAAAGGTGGTCATTTAATGTAAGTAAATCCACATTAAATATTGAAGATCAGAAAAAAGCTGCCTTTTCAAAGAGGTCACTTTTAAGTGAGGGAAACAACAATGCATGTGTGCGGATGGCCAGTTCCACACTGGGTGACACAGAGTTAATGGCTCATAGAGAGCATATACATGTTTTTTAAAGATGTTTTATTGCTTACAAAAGGAAGTAGTCTAGAGAGACTGGATACATAAACTGGCTCCAGCCAGCTGCGGCTGTCAGGCTAGGAAGGATCCTGTTCAATTAGTGTTGTAAAATAAAATACTTTGTAAAGGAAATAAACACTATGAGAGCTAAGATTCATGCTTTCAAATATACACAAGGTTTGAATTTTTAATTAGGGCTGCTAATTACAGTCATCAGAAAGCAGAACAGAATAGATTTTACCTTACATTTAGCAGACAAGCCTTCAACCCCAGTGTATTTTTCAATTTCATTAATATTTTATGAAAATGGCCCTTGCAGCTTCAGCCTATTCTGTGCCTCCTACAAAACTGCCCCACATTATGGATGCCAATGCCTTTAAGCCATGTGCATTAGTGAGATGACAAAATGCAAAACAGCATCTTGTCAACCATTGCATCAATTGATTCTATTAGATAGTGTAAAAACAGTTGGGTGTGAGTTATAATCTAGCTGACACTAATGATGAAACAAGACACTGGCTGGGAGCAGCCATTAGCTATAAGCCAGAAATTAATGCTTCTAATATTTTTGAACAAATTAACCTTAATGAACTGGCCATGTATATACTGTAGTATATACTGATAAGTCAATTAGTAGAGAATAGAGGTTATGTATATATAGATATATAGAAAAAAAGTATGGTTATAGAGATTTTCATGCACGCAATGCTATAACAGCAATTCTATAGTAAAATCACTCTTTTTTACATTTAGTTACATTTTAACTCTAATGTGCAAAGGTCCAGCCTGGTGCATTTCGGTGAAATTTTGAATGCAGGAACATCAGTAAGCAAATACAAAGTTCAGTATCTCATCATACTGATAGATCAGACACAGCATTGATGTGTTCATACAAATGTCTTAATTTCACTGATATTTAACCATAACTAAATTTGGGACCCGGTGGTCCAGATTTCTAGCTGAATTTGTCACATACTAACCAAAACGTACAGTATATTTCCTTTCTATTCATTGCTATTTGTGAATGTTCTCTGATTCAGATTCTTACATGCTCTAAATCCAGTCACTGTCTAAAGGGATGCATTAGCATTTTAAAATAATATAGCTAATGTGAGACCCTAAATTCTAGGAATTCCATTTACAAACAACCTAGAAAACACAAGTAGCTAATTTATAGGGAAGCACAGAACAAAGGTAAGGCACTTGCCAACAATAGTTTGTTGGTTTAACTTTGACTTGCTTTCCTGGGAAAGAAGAAAACAGAATTTTCAATGTGAACTGTCAGCCCCAGTTATGACAGGGCTTCACTAGTTAGAAATTCAGAGTTCCTCCTCCATTGGCAGAATGATGTAAAGAAAACCACCAAACAGAATTCTTTCAAGTTTCAACTACAACTCTACTTAAATAATTTACTTTTTAGTTTTACTCAGACTATTCTTTTTAAACTTGGTTGACATTTTCGTTGACAAGCACATTTTATTGCACTAGATCAGTAGTGAAATTGGCAGTGGAAAGAGAGAGGGGAAAAAACCTGGCTCTACTCTATGAGCGAACTACTATCTTGCCTTTGGGAAAAACAATGTTGGCAGTGACCCTTTCTGAAGCCAACAATAACTGGTAAACCAGTAAATATAATTAAAACATTTGGTCACTTTGAACGTTCCTTTTTCCTACAAGAAGTAAGCCAGGGGCTGTTTAGCTAACGCATTTAAATCAAACCAGCAATAAAAACATTGGGTGTGAACATCAAGCCTTTAAATGAATCCGTTAGAAACTAATAAAGTCAATTATGAAATCGTTGAAAATGTAAACATTAAAACATTCCCTTATGAACTACAGATAGCTACAGATAGTTAAAGCTAGTGAAGACCAAAAAAATTCCAAAACTCAGGAAAAAAAAATAGAAATAACATCTTAAGCGTAGTTTTTGGTTTCCAAAATCTCTGGCTCTCATATTCCAAATGTGTGATGCTACTCAGTGATCAAAAGAGAAGGCAGAATAAACAATAGGCATTTTCAAGAAACTCTTATTTATTTGGATTATATACTGAATGAGCGACCCATGCTCCCTAAGTACCTTTTGGAGGTACAGACTAGAAAGGACTACAGTAACATCCCAACCAATACCATTCAAAGGGATCTGTTCCAATAAAGCCACACATCAAGGTTGCTCTTGGAGCACTGAAGCCCTAGGCTGTTATCAACATTATACTTATCTGGAGAAAGTGTCTTAAAGGCCTTTGTGTAATACTAAATTTGGAACACAGATGAACATGTTTTGCGTCTCGTGTCCAGCAATTTAAACAAAGGCAAATTTACCAGTTTGCCATGCCAGGTTAATCAGAAGTTGTTTGGGGTTTATCTCCCAAAATTACAAGAGATATTTCAAGAGCCAATGCCAAATACTTATGTTAGTGATCTGCAAGGAAAAGTCACTTTGGTTTGATTTTTGGCCAAGTGGAGGTCTTAGATCTTAAGCCAGACAATTCTCTCTGTTCTGCCATGTTTTTCCTGTGCACCTTCTTTTCTCATTTCTCTTGTGTGGGTGAACATCACCATCACCACTGCTGCTTTACTAAAGATGTTGGCTTTTGGGGTACTTTTTCAGGATGGTCTCTGGAAAGAAGTTATGAACTCCTCAGATGAGACAGTCATCTCTAGGGAAGGTGTTTGGGGGCCTGGTAGACATGCAGTTGGATATGGCAAGAGTGCTCACAGCTGGACCACTCAGAACCATCTCATCCCATATGGCTGAAATCCTGGCATTGTTTAAATCAGTGGGAGTTTCACAATGGGGTTCTTGACATAGCTAGAATAAACACAGCAAACAATAATGAAGGACAGTGTGTTTTGCCTGGGAAGATAATTTCTGAAAATTATGTGAGTAATTAGATGTAATGAATGTACGGTTCTCACTACAGATTTTCTTACATGCTTCTTCCAGTATATCTTCCACCATAATACAGATATTTCTATGCCTATACTGGGAAATACAAAAGGCACAGGGCACAGGATCAAGCACCGTCCTGTCTTTAGACTGTGTTTAGCTGTTTAAAGTTTAAATAGGTAGCTGCAAGTCTTGCCATACTATTTGGCCTCAGAGGGAGGGAACAGTTCCTGATCTGTGTTATTTAGCAACATAGGTGCTAAATTTATTTAGCCTCTGTAGCTATTTCTTATACCTTCTGCTATGACCATTGCACTGCACATAGTATGAGTTACACATGGGTTAGGAGCACAAAGGCGTGCTGAGTATGAGCTTGAGATCCTAGTCTAGAACAAAAAAATATTGAGTTGTGGAAACCTAGTTTATTTGCAGACTTTTAGGAGGCATTTAAAGTTGTCTCAAACCTTTGCCCCACGTATTCTCCCGTTCCTGAAATTTCCCCCTTTTCCTCTCTAAAATTTCATAGAACTTGCAGATGCCTAATACACTTCACAGGACTGAAAGGAAAAAATTGTGCAAAAAAGATCTCCATTTAATTTTCTAGTACCAACCTAGCCTATGAGTGTGTTGTAAAATTTCACAAAGCTCTTTAGTTTGATTGGATGAAGAAGGCTGTGTGGTGCAGGTGGTTTAACTTTACATTTTCTGTGCTCCAAGCTCTCTAGTTCCTAATAACCATTTCAAAGTCTTTACTGAGGAAAATCTCCTGATGAGGTAAAAGCAAGGCTTTTCTAAGGAAAATGCCTAGCTTTCTGGGCATCAAGACTTGGTACCCTACTATCAGAAAATTCTTTCTTCTGTGCACCTTTCTTATAAAAGAACCACACTGAAAAATGTAGTTTTAAAGATACTCGCATGAGAATGGCATGCAATAGACAGCCATCTTTCAGTATTCGTGGTTGTTGCTTTTTTTCTTTCTCAGCATGGCATTGATAGAATTTATGTGGAAGTTAAATGCCTCCTTGGAGTGGTTTGAACCATGGATCACAATTCTCCCCTTAGCCTGCTGTTCAGACCACCACATGTCTTGTCTTTAAAAGTCAACTAGGGCCAAAGAGTACTGCAGTCCAGCTGTGGATTCCTCACAAGCAAAGATCTGCAGGCCACAGGAGATGAGCAAGTGTTATGTTCCTACCATGTTGAATCTGTCAGTACTGATCCAGCTTCTTCCAGTGGTCTGGAAACAGAGTGAGGACTCTGACCATTCATATACATCTTCCGTAGGAGATACGGGTATTTCTGGGCTGGACCCTCAGCCCGTTGTGCAGACAGAGAATGGATGCTGCTGTGCAGGCAGAGAGGAGCACTTATGGAATTACTCCTCTCAGTTTTGTTCATTAGGATTTTACCATGGAAGCAGTCAGAAAAAAGATTTCCTGATATTTTAAGGTAAGGTTTGATCCCACAGGTTTTGCTAAATTCATTAAGACCTACATAAAAATCCATAGCTCTGATGGTCAGTCTTCAGTGCTTCAGAAGAAAGTGAACACCCTGGCTGTCCCTAAGACAAAGTATGGAACAAAGAAAAAAAAATCTTTCCAGCCCACTGACAACCAGTGAAGCACTGTCATTACTACAATATGAATAAATGTTAATGTAGATAACCTTCCTTTTATGAACCCCCAAATGCCCCCAAACTTATCTTGGAAGCCGTGAAGTTCAGCAGCAGAATTCTGATTGCCAGATCATGTTAGGTCATAGCCTGACAGCAGTTGTCCCTGTGTGGTAGGCAACATCCTTACTTAATTCTAAGGAATATGTCTACATAGATCATTCAAGGTAACATCTGTCAGCTTTAGGAGATACTTGATGCTCCAAACTCTTCCTGGTGTCAGTTGGTGTTGAAGCCACTCAGTTATAGGCTTGGTTCCTCTGGGAGGACATTTGGCTGAAATTCCTTGTTGATGCCACTTTTAAGAAAAATAGATATGTGCTTTTTCAACTGTTAAATCTTTGCCCAGTAGCTTCCCATCTTCAGTTCATGTCCTTATCCCTTGTTTGCTATCTATTAAATAAATACAAACACCAATTTTACTAGAAGAATGCATTTTCATGTAACTGAGTAATGGCATATGCTGTATGAATGTTATTTGATCTCTCCTTGGGAATTATTCTGGAATTTTACCACAGATTGGGTTGGATTTGTCACACACCCCCAGTTAGGCAGATGCATGGAGTATTGGCAACCAATTACATGAGGCTTTATTGGCAGAAAAATGAAGGCTTTATAGAAGCCAGGACTAAGCCCTGTATTTGGGGTGTAGTCCCTTGTGCCCGTTTGTCACTCCTATCCATTTCTGATCTGGTGACAGCATAAAGAGTTTATGAAGAGATTCAGTTCATCTCCCACTTCACTAATGCATGGAATGAGAAGACACATTAAGACCTGTTTATGTGCATCCCAGACCTACTGAAATTATTTAGTTTTGCTCTCCCAAGAATGTGCTCTGCATCAACATGCACTGTCACCTGCTAGATACAAATTAGAGCACTGAGAAGATGTATCCAGAGGGAAAATTTGGGGATGGGAGGAAAAGGTGTTCCCAGGCTCCAAACTGACAAAGGCAGAGGGAGCAGCTCGATTTTGCAGAAACACGCCCAAGCTTTAAAGTCAGGAAAAAAGTGCACGAGTAGGAAAGGGAGGAAAACTGCTTAAATATCTCTAGATCTCTGTCCTCCAAAAGCTAGGGGTGGTTAACTAGGCTGGGGATCATCTCATTACTAGGCTCTACCCCCACAAATCAATGCTGTAGGTATCTTGTTCACTTACTATACCACCTAGTGGAGCAAGAAGTAATTATAGCCATAACACTAACCATTTCTTGAACACTCCTTTATGGGTGTGTAGTTTCTTTTCACCAAACCATGCTATATGAAGTATGCCATTGTTTATATTTTTAAGCATTTCAGAATCTACACTGAGGTAACAACTCCCTGAAGGCAATGTGTGGACCACAGAGGTGGAAAAAGAGGGACTGTCTTTTCTTCTGTAGTTTGTGATACAACTTGGGCAAGGACCAGAAACTCAGGCTTCAGGTTTCCCTTAGGATGCAATAGGAATTTAAATGAATAAGGACCTTAGGAGTTCACTGTGTGTGGTCAGGTATGTCTAAAAGTGATCCTATTGCTTTGTTGTTTGCTTAGGCAAAACTTCCATCAGCTTCAATTGGAGTTTTTGTCTGCGCAAAGTATAAGACTTTAAGAAAGGACTGCAACAATAGATACTGTATGTGTTATGGTTTAAGGAACCTACATCTGACTGAAAGATGCATTTTTCTCTGCCACATCATATGTGTGTTAAAGACGTAAGAGTCCAGCTCAGGAGCTAAAAGTTCTTGCCATAATCAAAGAACAAACAGCTGTGGTCCTAACATAGCAAACTCCCACTAACATCAGCTGAAATTTTGTCTGAGTAAGATCTGAATACAAACTAAGAAAACTGCAGGCTTTAGCTCCGAGTGCACTTGGGGGGTAAGATTGTTGTTTTCATGTAGGCGTGACTGAGTTGTGCTTCAGAAGCATATTTCATCATATATGTCCAGAAACACTGCCCTTTCAGACCTATGAAGCTTGCATTCTAGTAAACATTCCATTCACCAAGGAGAAAAATGCAAGCCAAGTAATTCATTTAAGGGGGAAAGAAGCAACAAAAAGAAAGAAAAAACCCCAAAGAATGTTGCATTTTTTTTATATAATCACTAGAAGAATCATTTTATAGTGTTTCCCATGTAATTACTGCCAGACCTGTTTAGCAAATGTGAAATAGTCATTAGCAATTACTTAACTATACATATATTAAAGCTTAATTAGTAAATAAATTAAGCATATAATTAATTGCTTTAATCAGTAGGCTTTTAATATTGTAATTATCACTTGATACATTAAGGGCATGTTAAGAATACTTTTCTCCAAAAAATACATTGTTAATTAATCATTAAAACTTATCTTACTACATACTCATTAATGATTTATTACAGATAGTGGGCCAAATTCTTCTCTCAATTACAGCAGAGCTAACTCTGATGAAGCCAATAGACCTTCACGTGCATAAATTAAAGGAGAATTTGGTCCTGTTAATTAAACGTAAACTGTTTGTCAGAGCATATCGCCGTAGATGGAAATCTGTAGTGCCTTGCTCCCTTTAACCTAATAGGAGCAAACTGCCTTTCTTTTACAGTCCTTTGCTATAGCTGAACATTATCATTCCATAGCCTGAGCTCAGAGGCAGCAAGTTGTAATAGCTGGGCAATGAGATTAAGATTGGAGACATCCAATTTCATTTCTAGCCCTGCCACTATCCATGAATTCCAGGTCAGTGTGTGGACAAGATCTTCACCTCAGCTAGTTGCCCAGATGCTCTTTAAAGAGACAAATGATTGCTTCTAGGGACCAGCTCCTTTTTTTCCCCCTCAATATTAATATCTAAAAGGAGTCTAAAGAATCAGGGTCTAAGGGTGTTAATATGAAAGGTGACTATCAGACCCAGAAGGCAAAGGACAGATAAAATGAAACACAAACACAAACTTTCTGGGACTACATTTTTCTTATCCTGAATATGGCTTGTCTATCTGGACTGTATAATCTCCTCAGGAAGGGAATTTTTTCTTGGGATTTTGTATAAATAAAGTATGTGCCATAATGAGCCAAACAGGTCTTAGTCAAGTTTTCTTGAGACAGACAGTAATAATATTATTTGCAGAAGGTCTTCATACATAAACAGTCATATTATGAATTGTTGCAGAGAAGGCAGAATGGGGAGGGGGAAAGAGCAATTAATTTTTGAGCAAGGGATATCTATTCATAGATATAGAGCACAGTTTTGATGCAGAAGACTTTGAAATGTCAATGTGCAGCCTTCTGTGGGTTTCCCCTCACAATCCCAGTGAATCCCATGCACGACCTATTTGCCCAGATCCAAAGTCTTGGTTGCATAACAGTAAATGTAGAGTAAATGAGGACACCAAGGTTTAGTCACAGTGAGCTTTGGAATCTGGATGTGGCATATGCAATATATTATTTGCACATGCACATATCTCCTGGTCTCAAACCTTGATGAAAGCAGCCCGTCATCTGCTTTGGTGAAAGGAATACCTGTTTTTAGTAAGTGGAAGTTAAACGGCATTTAGTACTTGCTAGGAGGTACTATACAGGGCCTGACCAAGATTTGTGTTGAAAACCTGATATTCTCAACTTATTTCTGTGTTTTGGGAGAGCTCCCAAAAGAGCTTGCATAAGAACACATTAAAATCATTATTGCCTCACTAAGACAGCAAAGAACTTAACATACTAATCCATACATGTGCATATTTAATCTCAGTCTTTAAGTGACTGTTCCAGATAAGAGGACAGAAAGAAAATATATGATTTAAAATGTGTTAGGATGAAACAGATATTTCTGAATATTAATTTACAGCAGAGTGTTTCAGTGCTTTAACAACACTAAAAACTCTTATTCAGCACTGCAGGGCAAATAAAAGAAAATCGCTACCTTAGAATCGTCCATGAGGTCTGAAACTGTGATCAGTCCTAAGAAAAATGTCTCTCCTTTAGTCACTTTTCCACTGAAGGAAAGAAAGATAACTAACTTGGAAAAAGAACAGGTTATGGAAACTACCTTCAGGAGTCACATTACACTGGACCAATCTATGACAATAACAGCTACTGTAGTCTTACAGACTCACTATATACCTCCAAGCATTTGTGTTGTGGTGAACATTTCCCGAAGAGAAAAGACAATGAGCATGGTGAATCTTGCTTCGAAACTCTTCCCTAAGTTTAGAGGCCAAATCTAAACAAGATGGTTACATAATCTTGACATCCGCTACGGGAATTCTGGGGCAGGTGGCGTTCATAGGGCTTTTGGCAATGGAAGCTGCGTTATCCAAGGAGTAAAGTGGAGGCTTCTCACTTACGTGATGATCTCCATAGGTTTTAGAGAGTTAAGCTCCAATGGCAAAATGCTTAAAACCTCCCAGTTCCCCCACCATAATGGGGCAGTACTGAAGTCAGAAAACAAACCCTCTTGAGTTTCCCTGGATTAATCTTTTAAACGAAAACTGAAGATAGGGACCTGATGAAAATAAGTTTATAAACACTTCTGGTGCACAGTTAAGATTAAAAATCTGAGATTCTTATTGGTAAAAAATTCCATTCTTCACGCTTCTGATGAATTATTTCTGTGACAACTTCTTTTGTACAAAATTGTAACATTTTGTCCTATACTGAAGGCAAGTGTCATTCAAGTGTACGGCATGTAGGCAGTGGCAACTTTGCAGAATATATGTAGGGAGAAATGTTTCCCTCATCTTTAAATTTACGTTAAAAGATATTTGCTTTTGATGGAAGCAAAAGATTTATTAAAGTGTTTTTTTAAAGTGTACAATATTTGACATAGTAAACAAGACAATATAGATACAAGTCCTTTGGCACTATGAGCCCCACGTGCCTCACTATCAATATTTTAAGGGCATTCTAATGATGTTGAGAAAACAGTCCTGTAAGAAAGTGAATTTGACTGTTCTGGTAGTATTTCTTCATACTGATTATGAGTCTGAAGGTAGACATAACTGACTGTAGAAATCATGTATTCTTAACAGCAAAATAAATTTGACAGAAAAGTTCTGGCAATTTCCTTAAAACAAGCAAATAAGCAATATTGGTTTGTGTCCTGCCAGAGAAAGATGGCAATGATTTTCATATTATAATCTACATTTTTTAAAATAAATTCATGTCCATGTCATGAGGAAAGGTTACACTTGTTTAAATGAATTTAGCTAAACCGTTTCAGATTCTTAACATAGACTTGTTTAAGCTGGATTCATATATATTCAAATATATGTGAATGTATTTATTAGTTCAACTTAAAGCAGTAAATTACTAGCAAACAAAATCAAAGTAGGCAAGAGTTAATCAGTGTAAAATGGTCCAAATTAGGTATAAGCTGCAATCAGATTTTAAAAAGTATTTTCAATTAAGCAAATGCATCTTTTTTTCAATGCTCAAAAGGTCTATAGAGATACTAAAGTAAATCAATATTTTCTGAGTTATCATATGTTTTATAAATTACATGAAAAAAGAGCTATGCTGACTGTCATGCACAATTAAGACGGTTTAACAATATCTGCTTTGTGTAGAAAAAGCAATATACTGGAACAGTGGGCTCGGTTTCTCCTTTTCCTGATTGTTTCAGCAAAGCTAATTTAAGGATTGCGAGCTGCTGCAGTTATGAAATTCCCCGTGTGTGTTGTACAAACACAGTTCAGTCAAGTCCCAGCTTGCACACTTCAGCCATTTTGTTGTCAGAGGCTGCAGTCTGGTCTACCCCACTCGTGCACCTAACTTGCATCTGCATTTAACTGCCTATTGAAGCAGGCTTCCCAAAGGAAATGCGGGAACTTTCCGTGTAGGCACCGGAGACACGTGCCTTTGAGGCCCTCCAGAGGCACAGCCTCCCTGCCTAATTTGTGTACCCAAATGCAGCCAGACGGGACTTCTCAGCAGGCTTTCAAAGGCGCATCGCTCCCTCCTTTAGCTATATACGGGACTTGCGCACGCACTTACGTCGGAGGGCTGCTGCGCTGCCTGACGCAGGCAGAGGTACAAGCCGGGTACCTGGGGTAGCGGGGGGTGGCAAAGGGCAACCCCCAGCAACGCCCGCTGCAGCTTTCATGTTCTGTCTTCAAGCTGCCTCTTGAAGAGTTTACTTTTGTTCTGCACCTTGGCATTTCTTAATCAAAAAGACTTGTCCTCGAGTAAAGGTACGTGTTTCTGGCTCAGATGGAAATACTAGGGTGTGTGTGCTGTTAAAACAAGGATCCCAGGTGGGCATCAGTTTATCTCAGAAGATGTGTTACCAGCGCACTGGAGTTTCCAAATTGCGCTGGGGAAAATTTCAGAGTCCAATTCAGGTCGCGGTTTGAAGTAAAATAATTTTTTATTAATAATTGCCATATCTATACATTTGTGGATGTCACCAGTGCAGGCAATAAGAAAAACAACTATAAACTTAGAAAAAGAAGCATTTTATGCCTGCCCTTGTCGCCACATGCACTGGGAAGGAACCATATTGGCTCTTTTTTAGCTAGTAATGTCTAATGCAGGAAGACAGGAATAAGCAGAGTAGAAAGCACCTGTCAGCTCTATTTCCCACTCTCCTTGATTAGCATGAAACATTAATAGGGCTCTCAGAAATTCTGGTCTGAAATGGGCTTTGCTTGAAAACGTGTCTGCCTTTACTGCACAAAATCCGCTGTCATTAAAAAAGGGCAGATAACTAAAGAAGACTCTTTCTTGAAATTTATACCATTTTTTCATACAATGACAAATTATTTTAATAATGGGAATCGCACACTCTGCCATTTGTATAATGTTTCCCATAAAATTCTCCCATTAAATTTGCTCCTCTACTTGACTCATATCTTTTTAAAAAAATGACACACACAAAATGATACATCACGCATTCTTACAAAGAATTGGAAGTGAACATACTGTAATGGGTTAACATACGTTTTAATAAAATTTTCATTGTTGCACATTTCACTTTTCGGTACTGAGAGCCAGGGCTGTACCAGTAACCCCAGGCGATGCCTAAGGATAAAACAAATCATATGGTAGTGAACTATTTTCACCTATTTATCCTTCTACTGAAAATATATTCATAAATACAAAATGAAGCTAAGGTACGTAGCCAGTAACATTGTACATAACAAAGATATTCCCTAGTATTTGTATTCTATTATTTTTTAATAATATACCTTCTGCATTTCTGAGATGCTTCGGCTTCTGTTTTTATTCCTTACATATATTGTAAGCCACCAAACCATTTTAATTTTGTCTCCCCAAAGTGGGCAGTAACAAATATTTGAAACCACATAGTTAAATGAATTCCTATTGCACAACCTATTATGGAACATGCACTGCAAGCCAAAACTGTATGCAGGTCTATTTATCTAGCAGCTGGAGTTTTTTGAAGTAGAAACTTTTGATTTGTGGCATATGTAGGTTTATTTATGTGTAGACAATCTGTTTTAAAAGATCTGTGTCATCAAAAATGTTCCTCTACACATCAGCATATTAACTGCTTGTTAGATGGGATTATCTCAGAGAATAAATAATGGGGAAAAAATGCCCTGAATATTCATTTTACTACAGAGATACCATACCATTAAAAAATAATAGGTTTTGTTTCTTTGTTACAGTATAGGAATTCTGGCATAATAATTACATTACTACAAAGTAAAATGATGTGGAAACAATAAATTAAGCTCGTTCAAGTTGCACCTCAGCTCTAATTTTCTTGATTGCTCATTTTGTTGCCTACCTGCAGAAACTTAAAGGTGGAAACCAAAACGCAGATGCTGACACTAAAAAAAATAGCTGATGTAGTTGCTCTTTATTTGTTTAAAAAAATTTTAAGATTTCAAATTTTAAAATATCCAGATCTTTTTCTCCCTTCTTGTCCCCTTTTTCCTCCCAAGTCTGATTTCACTAAAGAAAAAATACTTCAGTTTGTCTCCTAATACGTTACTTAAAACAATGTTTCTTCTGTAAGAATGATGTTATACAGGAAGAAATGCAGGAACATTTATTCAACAAACCACCATAAGAAAGCAAAACAAAGTGAGTTTACAGCCAGCTTGTAAGTCTTAAAATATTTGCTTCTAATAACAAGAAATCTTTCTGAGTATACAAATCACAAGGACATATATTATGAATAAACTTAGAATTCTCATAATTTTGCACTGATCTGTTTTTTTCTTTATGATTTAAAAACTATGCATAAAATATTTGCAACTTATTTTTGCCTCATGTTATCTTATAAATACATAACTTCTCATGGAAAGCAGAGTTGAGGGTAAAATCACTTAAGAGTTTTATCACTCTGCTTACATATGAACAGTGCTGATGAGGAACTTGCTGCTCTTCATAGGCTCTGCTAACATTACTAGAATTTACATTTCCACATTTTTTGATGCACCCCAATAGTCCAACCCAGAAACAGAGCAGATGAGTTGAAGAGAATCCTAAAAAAATTTACATGAAACAGTCAGTAATCACACATGAAAAATGGCTAAGGAGAATTCTGATGTGTGTGTGCATTGCTTGCTTGCTTTCTCTGTCTCTCTCTCTCTCTTTCTTCTTTCTTTCTACTTCATGCAAATTCTCCCTAGTTAAATACCAACAAATAAGTCTATAAGAAACAAAAAATTCAACTCCAAACTGTTAATATATAGCAATAGGATAAAAGGTATAATGCATATTTGCTAACCATGGTGCATTTTCTACTAAAAATGCTTTGCAGTCTGCCGGCTTGTCAATCTTTAATAGAAACTCATCAATTATTTGTAGGCAGGAGATTGAAGCGGCTAATAGCTCAAATATATTCCTCCATTTCATTGCATCAGTAGCTCTAAATTAATGCCTGCATTTTCCCCCACTAAAATAAGTTAAAATAAATAAATAAACAAAGATGTAAAAATGTATATGCATCATTTGAATAAACAGTTAAGCATCACAGCACTGGGTATTACCTCTGAAATAGAAATACAAGCCACAGAGCTTTTATTGTTGAATACAAATTCGTTAGAATACAGAATAAAATGTAATTTCCTAGCAATCTGACTAATTTATTTTAAAATAATTTTCCAATAGCAAAATTACCAATAGATTTGCCAAATATATCAAAGCAGTCAAATGTTTTCTCTTAAAAAACACCCTCCCTACTTTGACTTTTCACTTGAGTGACATCATTCCTTGAATCTGAACTATGGATATATATATCTCTCTCTCTCTATCTATATCTACCTCTTTCTCCCTCTCTCTCTCTCAAAGAAGCCTGTAGGTGGGACATACAACATTCCTCATAAAACAAAGTCTACTCATTTCATCTAATTAAAAATGAAACTTCTCTGACATTAATAGGCAGTAAAGCAAATTTATAGGCAGACACAGAACATTTCAGTCAAAAAAGTTAGCCTACAACTTGATAGAAGGCAGGTTTTGCCAATCACATGCCATGAATCTACCCCCCCTGACCCCAGCCTTCTCTCAGATAGCGGATACTGGCATTCTTTGCACATCAGAAATGCGCCAGCAGAGACCATTCATGAGGGAAATAGGAAAGCAAGTCACATTTGAGCAGACAACAAATGCTCCGAAACCTTGACCCACTGCATGCAACAGTGAGTGAGCCGCAAACCCAGCACCCAGCAACATTAGGATGAACAGCAGCTGCAGCTTTCCTGACCTAGGACCCGGTCCTGCTA
Organism: Phaethon lepturus; assembly: GCF_000687285.1. Lineage (NCBI taxonomy): Eukaryota > Metazoa > Chordata > Aves > Phaethontiformes > Phaethontidae > Phaethon > Phaethon lepturus. The sequence continues at coordinate 28,858 of NW_010561059.1, read as the reverse complement.
ACGAATCCTCTGTTCCCTGCACACAGATGCTATTTAAAAAATAAAAGGAGCTTTGCATTATCATTTTTAAGCTAGTAACCGTAGAACAGCGCAGAATAGATGACACACTTACTGTAATGTCCCATGAAGCAAAGTTCCCATCTAGAGAGAGAGGCACTCATTCCACTCCCTGCAAAAGGGTTAACCATTATGAAGAAACATTATGCCAGACATTAGCAGACAGCCTACTTAGATATTACATTTTTCCATACATGATAAATCCTGGGTAAACCTGTTTTTCTTTTTAAACACCTTGCAGAGTGAAGCCTAGCACTGCATCTAGTTGCCAAAGCACAATCAATATGGAAGGAGCGGTATTTTATGATTGGAGAAGTTGTTGTGTTTTTGGTGGTGAAATTCATTATTTAGTATCTGAACCCTCAGCATTTCAGTATCATTTATTCATAAAGTCCCTTTTTGCCAGGAGGAAATGGATACAGCTGTAGAGAGAGAGAGTGCGAGAGAGGGAGAGGGAGAGGGAGTGAGACGGATTGATGATATTGATCAGGTACCATCTTGAAACAAAGGCTAGGTGCTCTATTTTAGTTGACAACTGTGACACATAAAAAACAAGCAAGAGAGGGGGAAGGCTAGGGCCTTGAACATCACAGGCTTTAAAAAGCGTTTGAAGAAACCATTATGACAAGCAGGTCTAGGCAAGCTGCTGCAAAAATGTATTCAGAAGAGTCATTAAAAAATGATGCTTTGTTTGCCTTGTGAATATGAGGTTTGTAGCTAGCTGCAGAGCACTCTCCTACAGAGGAAATGATGAGGTTTTTCATGCTGCACAGTCGCCTCTCTCCCCTTTTTTTTCCTTTTAAAAACAGAAACTTTTTTTGATGTATTTATATTCCAGACTTAAAACACAGTATTTTTGGATTCAGAGTCAATCAATCACATTCACTGTCAGCTGTCCTCAAACTCCTCAGGTTTGCTATTAAAAATGTTGGGATCAAAATAAATGGAATGATTTCCTAAGCTTTCTAAGAGTTCAAATTGCTACTTTCTGTCCTGCTTGCACCTCAGTGTGCTCAGTCCCATTTGAAAGGGAGGGGAACAAACCCTTATACTTAAAGTAAAGCCTCAAGTGTTATGCAGTAGTAGCTCAGTTCCCCTTCACAGATGACTCAAGTGCCTTAAAAAGGTACATAACTCAGTAAAGGCAGTGGAGAGATTTTAATCTTTTTATAATTCAGAATCTTTGAAAACCCTTGTCCAAACGGAAAAATAAGCTGTTCAAGAAGTAGAAAGCTTTTAACAGAAATTAAGGTATTCCCTTGCCTCAGAAAATATTCTGCTTGGTATGTCTCTGTTTTCTAAGAGTTGCCATTTCTTTTTATATCCAGTTTTGAGGCAAGGGAAAATAAAAGGAAGGGGGGCATGGAGCTAGTTTTGAAAAGTGAGGAGGTGCTGCACTAACACTGGGTTAAGTTTCTAATCTGACTGCAGACTTCAGGATGGTTAAATGTTCAAAAGGGAAGGATACAACATATTTGAATGAGAAAATTACAAAACAAAATATCCATAGATTGCTGAAATAAATGGAAGGGCTCCCAATGACTTCAATAGCCTTTGAAGTATTTCTGAGGTGGCAAAATGTACTTGAAACCTTACGCAGTGGATCCATTAAAAAGCATGAATGATCTAAATATCTCCATGTCAAAAATTCTTCAGTGGTCAGTTGGAGAAATCCTAAATGGAAACTGCTCCTGATAAACCGAACAAAAGCTTCCAGTTTCTGCTACAACTGCCCATCACTAGGGTGATATATTTGTAGGCTCATAGAATTTCCTGTTAACAGCAGGGAATGGCTCTCTGTGTATGCCTTTGTGTGTGTATTAAAGGGAAGCTGGGGGCTGTACAAAAGCTCATTTCCCCCTCATCCTCAGCACCATTTGTGCACAATTATAAGGGAAACCCCCAAATGTTCAACAGTTACACTTGCCCCTATAATTCTACCATCTTGAGGATGAAGCTGACTCAGGAGAATGGGCTTTACACTTGTTTCAGGTTATTCTTAATGCTACTGAACGCCACCTGAAATAAAAGGAAGAAAGAAAAAAATTAATCATCTCCCTGTTGCTGACTTCCTAGAATATACTGAGGAAAACACCTTTGCGCCAAGATTGTACAGGTCTATGTATCTCACAAACAATGCACATATCCTTTACTTTGCCTAGCTGGGAAGAGGATCAATATCACATATATACAAGCAATACTATTGTGAGTCTTTTCTTCTGAAAGTGCTTTGTGCTCTGAGTCAAGAGTAAAAATAACAGGAGAGCCCAAACCTGCCAGCCAGTTTGCTGTGAACAACATACTTCATCCAAAGGTGCCAGAAATGGCAGCATGTGAAAGATATGAATGGAGTCATAATAGAAAGAGAGGTCAGAACTGGAGGAGGAATACCAGGGAATATTGCAAAAGCTGTTTAGGGAGGAAGACGTTTAATTGAGATGTTCCGTTTGACTGGAGTGAGTTTACTAAGAGGATCAAGTAAGTGTTTAACTAAGCTCAGATCAGAGGTTGAATCAATGTTTGTGAAATTCTTATTTCACATGAAAAGGTTCAAATAACCCAACATTGCTGAAATTTAATTATTTTTATTTTGTTAAGAACCTGTGGTGCTCAATTAAAGGAAACTAGTTTGGAAACAAAATGTATAGAGACAGAAGTACACTCTTCCACCATATTCCCTTTTCAAAGGAAAAGTTGAAACATTTTATAGCAAATGCATAGTGAAAAAAACCAACATATACCCCTTAGCATTTCTAATTCTCCTTAATCTGTCTCTCGTACTATCATACTAGCAGTTTTTCCTACTCTTATGACACTGAAGCCAAAATCTGTCAGCATCTGCCCATACCAATTGATAAAGTTCCTGTTGAACCACTCCCATTCATTCAGTTATATTTTCATGTTTATTCAAAATTTCCCTGGTTCACACATCTCTTCCTATGGTATCAATGTGGTTTTATCCCACCTCTATCTAGCCAGATCTCTTGCTAGCTGACTGTTCTTAAAACTCCCAGGCATCACAAAAGTTTTTTTCATTCCCTGTCCTCAAATGTATTTATACCTCAGGCTCAAAAATCTACCTGAAAGCCCCTGTTCCCACACTCACTCTTGTAAGATGTTTTTTCCTAACATAATGAAACAGTCCAGTGGATGAAAAAAAGTAACCACATAAAACTATGGACTTCAGTGTGAGAGCTGGTGACTTTACCTCTTAGCATATGGAGCTTTCACCCATGTCTGTATCTCCCCAAAACAGTATTCCTTTTTATTTTTAATACTCAGAAAGAAGCAGCATTTTGTTTATCAATTCTCTCAAGCAAATTTTAATTTGAAGATCTTAACAGAATTTGTGATGACTTAACATGGGAAACTCTGGAACGCTATGAACAATTACAACTCTAAATCACTGGGGAGTTATGAGCTTGAATTTATTAAATATTATGATATTCTAAGACATTGCAATAATAGCATCATATGTAATATGTCCAAAAAGATGGACCTGAGGTCAGTTCTGAAATATTACACTCCTTTCCAACACCCATGAGGAGGAAAGAAGGAAAGAATAAGTGTCTTATGCCAACAGTTAGTACTATAAGCACTATGGGACAAGTCTTAACAAGCAGGTTACAAATTTTTATTTGACCTTTTCCACTGAAATTGTCTGGATGTAAAAAAAAAATCTAAATACTTTGGTGGAATTAGATTTATCTGAAGGGCTGGTTAAATACGGCACCCATCTCAAGCTTCGAAACTGTTTCTAATTAATAACAGGAAGAGACTAAGTTTAAGGGAAATAAACAGAAGAATAGAAAGACAAAATAAAAGGAAAAAATAATTTAAAAAGCATATAAATAAAAATGGTTTTGTCTGCCCTTCTCTGTTTTATTTCAAATGAGAAATACTCACCTGAAATTTCAATACAATTGTTCATCAAAGTAACTTGTATGATTTGGACATTCTAGGATTTGTTTTCCCCGTGTTAATGTGACAGCCCTCAGTCTTGGTGCAACCTCTGGGTGCAACGGTAAAAAAGAATAAAAAATAGGAAAAACAGTTTTTAGAAAGAGATAGGATTGGGGAACAGCAAGAAAAGCAACTCTTGCTTGAGGGATTAGCTTTATATAATTCTGTCAAGTCAATTGCATAAAACTTTTCAGTTGGTAATTTTTATATCCAAGCCACACATTTCTTTCCTTTGAGCAGTCAGTTGCCAGGTCATACCTAACAGAAGGTTCTTTTCAGTGGCAACTCTTTAATTAATCAACTGCTTATTAGCCACCCTCAGAAACTGTATTACATGCCAAATGGACAACATGAAAAATATCTATAGGGGAGAACTACTCCACTGGCATCGTAAAGAAAAATAGTAAAGTAAATAGCTAATAAGGTGCAGTCTGTTTAAGGAACAGACATGTTTTCTTTGTAGGCCAGCTGCCCCTGTCAAGCCTACTTTGTTGTATGCTCTCCTCTTCCACTCAGGGTGTCAACATATAAATAAACCCAGAATCCTCTCAACATATAAAAAAGTGCTTCTTTCATTGGAGGTGCCCAAGGATATTTTCTATTGACCTTCAATGTTTGTCAATAGGAGCAGTTTGGGTCTCACAAGAATTTATATATTGGGTCATTCCCTACTTACTCCGCTGAATGAGAAGCTTCATTATGCTAAAAATGCATTTCCAGAGAAGAAAGGAACTGAACGGGCTGCCTGATGACACTTGAACTTATATTAACCTCTGTTGCTTTTGGGGGGATTGGCACCACATGGCTAGATGTTACAACACATTATTTCTCAAAGTCTGGCCTCAAAGTGCATCCCAGATTACTGTGGGAGGTACCCAGGTACCTTATGCAGGGCATGGGGATAATTAGGTATACTACAAGATCTTCTAAGAGGATCTTCTATCCTCTTCTGACAGGATCCAGAATTACAGCGGCTCTGAGCTGGTGCTGCGTAAATCCCTGTGCTGGGAGGGAGCGGCATCAAGTTAACAAAAAGGGGAAATGCTGTAAAAAAGGCTATCTCTGGGGACTAGGGTATTTGGGAATCACCTGTCCTCACTTGGTATTTGCAACCCAAAATCTTCACCTGGTGTTAGGCACAGATCCACAGTAACCTCGATGTGAATCTATAGATCCCAAGTCCAGGATGCCCAGATGTTACATAACAAATAATTCTGAGATTTCATGATATTGGATGGAGATGTGTGAAACCAACCTATGTCTCATTTTCTGTTCCCTTATACGGTTTCTGTGCCACATGATTCAGTAATCTACAGCCCAACAACTCTAGGGACCTCAATAAACTTTTGCAGCTTATACAGTTCATTGCAGAATCTGGCCCTTGGTGATATCTGTGGAGGAAATGAATTTCTGCCATTTTTAATGAATTACAGATGAGTAATAATTTCAGAAACCTCTCATTAAATAACAGGAAAAAAATAATTTCCAATAAAAAAGATAGAAATTAACTGCAGGACTGTTGGGATGGAACATATGAACAGGAAATTTGATTACAGAGTCAGTAACTTCTGGTGGCATTTGCCAAATACTCATACAGATATGTCACCACTGCTCACATCCCTTAAGAGCTAAGGGGTTTGGTGGTTTATACTGCAGCTTCTGCAACCACATCTGCATTGTTTACTCATCCAGGTTTTCATTTGCTGAAAGGCAGTTGTAAGTGGCACTCTGTCTGGAAAATACAGAGAGTAAGACAGAAAAAAAAAGCTTCCAGGGATGGAAAAAAACCAAACTGAGGACAACATACCCTTCAACAGAGTCCAGCATGTGTTCCCTTGGAGCCTTAATTGAATGCAACCCAAGAGAACTTGCCTACAACATATGCTGTACTCTTGACATGCACCCTTCTGTTGTAGAGTGGTTTAGAACATGTTCAGCACCATAATTAAAGGTAAATGCCCTTAAAAAAAGATTAATTTGGACAAGAGACAATGTAACTACTTTTCAGAGTCTGGCCTGAAGCTTATAACTGGTAAATTTGCCAACTGTTTGCCAGTTGATATGGTTAGATTTCCTGATCTTCCTCCCTGTCTTAAGCATGGGGAGTGCAAACCTGGCGACCAGCGACAATCTGGCAGAAGACTGGATGTAAGAATAATTTTTTCGGTTATGCCATGTTATTGTGGGTTAACCCTGGCAGGTAGTTAAGCACCACACAGCTGCTCACTAATTTCCCCCACCCCCTACCACCAGTGGAGCAAGGGAAAAAGAACGTTAAAACTCATGAGTCAAGATAAAAGTAGTTTAACAAACAAAGGAGAAGTGGAAGAAGAGAGAGAGAAAAGAAAACAAAACAAGTGATACAAAGACAATCACTCACTCACCACCTTCCAAGTAGTAGTCTGATTCCAGTTTCCAAGCAAAAGATGTCTAACATACCTAAATCCCCCTCCTCTCCCTTTTTATTGCTGAGCATGACATTGTATGACATGGACTATGTCTTTGGTTAGCTTGGGTCATCTGCCTAGTTGTGTCCCCTCCTAACCTCTTATCCACACCCAACCTATTCACTGTGGGGGGCAGAGTGAGAAATGAACGAAGCTTTGGCACTTGTGGACACTGTTCAGCAATAGTTAAAAGATTAGTGTGTTATCAGCATTGTCTGGGCAGAAAACATGGCACCATGGCAAGCTGCTATGAGGAAAATTAACTGTTCCAGCCAAAACCGATACACATGTAAAGGCAGCTTCAACACTGGGTGTGACAGAGCTCTCCCAAGTGCAGTCTGAATCCTGTATCATACTGAGAAACAGCATCAGACATCTGCTGAGGAACATCTTGCCTACAAATCCCAGCTGGTCCTGTGGCAGGTGATATCAGGTGCCTTAGAGGCAAGACGTCTGCGTCTCTGCAAATAAGGACTTGAAGTCATCCTTTCTGCTGTCATCACTATGGGCTTTATTCATTGGTGATTTTTCTGAAGAAATTTAGTGCCTTTTCAGATACCCAAAGGTATCCAAGATATCTGTGGATTCGTTACATATGAGATGGCGTATAGGAGACCTGAGCCCATCCACAGCTTTAGCTGGCACTCAGATAGCTCATGCAACCTCAAATACCTGTGTCGGAATCATACTCTGTGAGAGCAAAAGAATTGATTGACGGAGGTCCAAATCCTGTCCAAGTAAGAGCACCTGGTGGTATACCCCGAGCAATGGCCATAGTCATATTTTCTCCTGCGAATAGCTGTCATGTTGTTCATAGTCAAACTTGAAGATCCTTCTATAGAGATTCAATGTGGAGGGGAGGGACTTTTTAGCCTGAGTCCCTTTCTGGAGGCTTCTTTATGCAGCATTGCAGCTGTTACCCATGTGTCTGCTACCAGACTATAGTAAGGACTCTGTGCCTATCTATGTTAAGTCAGGTTTTAAGTCCTATTTATCTTCCAGGGAAAAGTTTTGTTCTAGGTGGAGTTGCGTCATTCCTCCTAGGTGAATTTTCATGCTCAGAAACTCAGATTTTTGCAGGCATGGCTTTCTCTACAACATAAACTGTAACACAGGAATATTTAAATATGTAACAGTGACTAAGGTGGGATATCTCTGTTTTATATGAAGACTCCAACTAGGGAGTGGATAAGTGAATTTTGTCTAAATGTCATATTATAAACTGTTTGCGGTTAGGAGAAGAAAGAAATTTAGCACAGGACTACTTAGGAAATTACTTTTATTGATATATTTAGTATCATTACCATGTACCAAGAGATCTTTTGTATCTTTTATTCCTTTTAAAAGCAACTACTGGTTTTCAGCAAATTGATTCAGTATTTAGGCATGAAATATGCCAATATATATTCTAAGCCATATTAACAGATGGTAATAAAAGTGAACACATCTAACAAACCAGTTGCTGACTTCTGTCAACAAAGCTATGTGTTAGATGATGTTGTCTCTCGGTCATTGAACAGTGTGGCAGATTTGCCCCCACAGAGGCCCAAGAAGGTACTAATTGGGATCCCCAGTGTAAGCAGTACCCCAAGGTGGCAACATTCTGATAATGACATCCTTGGGAATGACATATAAAGATAGAAACTTTCTATCAAGGACTCCACGGGGGGCTGTTCAGCCAAAGACATCATAGAACCATGGAATGACAGAATGGCTTGGGTTGGTGTATTGGGTTTGGTTGGCAAAGTTTTGGTGGGGGGCTGCAGGGGTGGCTTCTGTGAGAAGCTGCTAGAAGCTTCCCCTATGTCCAATAGAGCCAATGCCAGCTGGCTCCAAGATGGACCTGTCGCTGGCCAAGGCCAAGCCAGTCAGCAATGATGGACCCACTGTTGGGGTAACATATTTAAGAAAGGCAGGGGGAACTGGCACATAGCAGTTGCAGCTGGAGAGAGGAGTGAGTATATGTGATAGAAACGACTCTGCAGACACCAAGGTCAGTAAAGAAGGATGGGGCAGAGGTTCTCCAGGCACTGGAGCAGAGATTCCCCTGCAGCTTGTGGTGTGGTGGAGCAGATATCCACCTGCAGCCCGGAGAGGAACCCACGCTGGAGCAGAGGGATGCCCAAAGGAGGCTGTGACCCCGTGGGAAGCCCACGAGGGAGCAGGCTCCTGGCAGGGCCTGTGGGCCCGTGGAGAGAGGAGCCCCCGCTGGCA
>NW_010561059.1:0-19949 GCF_000687285.1 Phaethon lepturus | reverse complement strand
AAAAGAGTGTGAGAAGTCCTCTCCCTGAGGAGGAAGGAGCGGCAGAGACAATGTGTGATGAACTGACCACAAGCCCCATTCCTCATCCCCCTGTGCTGCTCAGGGGAGGAGGTAGAGAAAATGGAGTGTACAGCTGAGCCCAGGAAGAAGGGAGGGAAGATGGGAAGGTGTTTTAAGATATAGTTTTTATTTCTCATTACCTAACTCTGATTTGGTTGATAATAAATTAATTTCCCTAAGTCGAGTCTCTTTTGCCTGTGATGGCAATTGCTGAATGATCTCTCCCTGTCCTTGTCTCAACCCACAAGTTTTTTGTCATACTTTCTCTCTCCTTCCCATAGCAGGGGGATTGATACAGTGGCTATGGTGGGTACCTGGCATCCAGCTAGGGTCAACCTACCACAGTTGGAAAGAACCTTTAAAGATCGTCTAGTCCAGTCCCCCTGCTATGGGCCGTCATACGTTCCACTAGACCAGGTTGCTCAAATCCCCCATCCTGACCTTGAACACTTCCAGTGATGGGGCATTCACAGCTTCTCTGGGAAACATGTTCCAGAGTCTTACCACCCTCATCATAAAAAATTTCTTCCTTATGTCCAATATAAACCTACCCCCTTTCAGTTTAGACCATTGCCCTTTGTCCTGATACTACAGACCTTGGTAAAAAGTCTCTATCCATCTTTCATATAAGCTCCCTTTAAATATTGTAAGGCTGAAATAAGGTCTCCTCAGAGCCTTCTGCATGCTGAACAACCCCAACTCTCTCAGAATTTCTTCACAGGTGAGGTGTTCGAAACATCTGACAATTTTTGTGGCCCTGCTCTGGACTGCTCCAATATGTCCATGTCTTTCTTGTGCTGGGGACCCTGAAGCTGGATGCAGTACTCCAGGTAGGGTCTCACCAGGGCAGAGTAGAGGAGCAGAATCACCTTCCTCAACCTGCTGCCCATGCTTCTTTTGATGCAGCCCAGGATACAGTTCTGGGCTGCAAGCATTCTTTGCTGACTCATGTCCCATTTTTCATCCACCAGTACCGCTGAGTCCTTCTCAGCAGGGCTCTTCTCAATCCCCTCATCCCCCAGCCTGTATTGATACCGGGGGTTGCCCCAACCCAGGTGCAGAACCCTTCACTTGGCTTTGTTGAACCTCATGAGGTTCACACAGGTCCACTTTTCAAGCCTGGCAAGATCCCTTTGGATGGCATCCCTTCCCTCTAGCAAATCAACTGCACCCCTCAGCTTGGTGTTAGCTGCAGATTTGCTGAGGATGCACTCAATCCTACTATCTATGTCACTAATGAAGATAACAAATAGTACTGGTGTCGTTATGGACCCTTGAGAGAGACCAGTCATTAGTGGTTTTTGCTAGTTTCCCTGGTAGTAGAGGGCCAGTAGACCTTCTGGCTGTGCTAAATACATTGTTTCCAGGCAATCTCTCTTCAGTTTTGGGTTGTCCTCGTTCCCTGAAAACTGCTACAACCTCTGTCAAATGAGGTTACAAAATCCTTGTGGTTCCAAAAAGCCTGCTTCTATTAGTCATATTATTTTACATTTATATTGCCATAATCACAGAATCACAGAATCATTAAGATTGGAAAGGACCTTTGAGATCATCAAGTCCAACCATTAACCCAACACCACCATGCCCACTAAACCATGTCCCGAAGCACCACATCCACACGTTTTTTGAACGCCTCCGGTGATGGTGACTCCACCACCTCCCTGGGCAGCCTGTTCCAATGTTTGACCACTCTATCAGTGAAGAAATTTTTCTTAATACCCAATCTAAACCTCCCCTGTCACAACTTGAGGCCATTTCCTCTTGTCCTATCACTAGTTAATGCTAGGGTAGAGGTGATTTGGCAGGGATGTTATGGACAAAGAACCCCTTCTTTGATGAGTATGGTCATATCTTGTGTTAATGTAATTATTATATACATTTTGTCTTATTTTGAAGTTTTTTATTAAAAAAATAAGATATTTTCTTCAGTGACTATTTCTATCTCATCTGCATAAAACCAAAACATGCCTTGCTGTCACTGGGATCAAATCAGTGCCTGACTTACATCAAGATAGTTAACAATCCTCTGACTCTGCTTTCCATCAAACATAATGGTGAGGTATAAATTATTCAGCTCCATAATAAACCTTTCCAGCGAGTTACAATCATTTTTCCAAATCAGGAAAATATCACTGATGTGCTATAACCATTACAAAAATTGTTTAAATTTCTTTAGGGTGTATAACAATTCTTCTTCAAATACCCCCATTTCAAACATCAGTCTTTTCATATCATTGAGAGAATCCTCTTATTACTTTTTGCACTAATCAGTACCATCAAATGCTATTTGTCTTATTTTGGGTAATCCTTACATGATATATAGCTACAATGGATATTGCTTTATCAGTTAGGTCACTAATGTTTTTTGTCAGGGTGGGATATTTGAATAATACTTATGCTCTGATGCAGCTACACAGATGGAGTTAAGTAAATGGGCCAAATTCCACTGAAGTCAACAGAAGCTTCTTTCAACCTCAACTGGACAGAGATCCTGTGGTCTCTTTCTGTGTATTGACTGGACAGGTAGTTATTAGAAGTAATCTTCACAGAATCACAAAATCACAGAATCATTAAGCTTGGAAAAGACCTTTAAGGTCATCAAGTCCAACCATCAACCCAACACCACCATGCCCACTAAACTGTGTCCCAAAGTGCCACTTCTACATGTTTTTTGAACACTTCCAGTGATGGTGACTCCACCACCTCCCTGGGCAGCCTGTTCCAATACTTGACCATTCTCTCACTAAAGACATTTTTCCTAATATCTAGTCTAAAACTCCCCTGGAGGGAGGTTTAGAGGAATCCCTTTCCTCTCATTTTATATCACTAGTTACTTCAGAGAAGAGACCAATACCCACCTCACCACAACCTCCTTTCAGGTAGCTGTAGAGAGCAATAAGGTCTCCCCTCAGCCTCCTCTTCTCCAGACTGAACAACCCCAGTTCCCTCAGCCGCTCCTCATAAGACTTGTGCGCCAGCCCCCTCACCAGCTTCATTGCCCTTCTCTGAACACGCTTGAGCACCTCAACATCCTTCTTGTAGTGAGGGGCCCAAAACTGAACACAGCATTTGAGGTGCGGCCTCACCCACGCTCAGCACAGGGGCATGATCACTTCCCTACTCCTGCTGGCCACACTATTTCTGATACAGGCCAGGATGCTGTTGGCCGCCTTGGCCACCTGGGCACACTGTTGGCTTATATTCAGCCGGCTGTCAACCAACACTCCCAGGTCTTTTTCCGCCGGGCAGCTCTCCAGCCACTCCTCCCCAAGCCTGTAGCGTTGCATGGGGTTGTTGTGACCACAGTGCAGGACCTGGCACTTGGCCTTACTAAACCTCACACAACTGACCAGCCTGTCCAGATCCCTCTGCATAGCCCTCCTACCCTCCAGCAGATCAACACTCTCACTCAACTTGGTGTCGTCTGCAGACTTACTGAGGGAGCACTCGATCCCCTCATCCAGATCATCGGTAAAGATATTAAAGAAGACCAGCCCCAGAACCGAGCCCTGGGGAACACCGCCAGCCGGATTTGACTCCATTCACCATGACTCTCTGGCCTCAGCAGTCCAGACAGTTTTTTACTCAGCAAAGAGTACAACTGTCTAAGCCTTGAGCTGCCAGTTTCTCCAGGAGAATGCTGTGGGACACAGTATCAAAGGCCTTAGTAAAGTCCAGGTAGACAACATTGACATCCTTTCCCTCATCCACTAGATGTGTCACGTGGTCATAGGAGGAGATGAGGTTGGTCAAACAGGACCTGCCTTGCATGCACCAATGTTGGCTGGGCCTGATCCCTTGGTTGTCCTGCACATGCCCTGTGAGTGCCCTCAAGATGATCCTCTCCATAATCTTGCCTGGTACCGAGGATCTTCCTAATAGGCCTGTAGTTCCCAGGATCCTCCTTCCGGCCCTTCTTGTAGATGGGCATTACATTGTCAAGCCTCCAGTCATCTGGGAACTCCCCTGTTAACCTGGACTGCTGATAAATGATGGAGAGTGTCTTGGCAAGCTCCTCCGCCAGCTCCCTCAGTACTCTCGGATGGATCCCATTTGACCCCATAGACTTGTGAGGATCGCCTAGACTTGTGAGAAGGAAGGGGACACCTGCCTAGCCAGCCAGATCAGCCGAATCAACCCTGGCGATCAATGGGGTGACAGATGTCACAGCCAGATCGCCCTCACATCCACACAGTAATAAAAAGCACTCATATTAGGCTTGCAGAGTAACTATTACAAACCTTAATTCATAGGCCAATGATGGTATGGTGCTGTGATTCTGGTTCTTTTCCATCCATAGTTTTTTTTCAAAACTGGATTTCTGGCTGAGAGAAAGAGATGCAGGAGTGTACAGTTAGGTAAGCTTGATATTGTAAAAGGTTGTCATGCAGCCATGCAATATTGAGATGTATGACACAACTACTCAGCATCTAGTCCTCACGGCTACACTATTGCTCTTTGCATTGTTCAGGTGTCAAGACTCAGACCTTCAGCAATCTGTCAAGATATTTACATTAAATGATGACAGAAAAATAATTTTTTTCTGGACTTTTTTATTTTCTTGACTTCCTTATCATCCCTCAGTATTGCAATGTTCTGCATTGTCAAGTCAAAGGTTTTTGAAACCAAGAACTTTTCATTATTATTATAGCTTCAGATATATAAATTCAACTATAGTATAATTGAATACATATATACATTTAAATGTATATGTGTGCAGTCCAACCACCCTGCAAGTTGAATGGAGAGAAGCAGTACCATTTCTCTCGATCTGAAGTATGTGTAACACATTTCCTTTTACTCCTTGGGTGAATCATCAGATACCTAGTACCATCTATTTGTAGTTCTCCTTGAAGATCTGGCCTTTCTCCATCCTCATGTTTTGTCGTGTTTTACCATGGAGGTTTCTCCTTATTCTGTTTTCCCTTTTTGACATGCCTGACTTCCTTGCTGCACTGCTGCATGTATGTTAGCCTCAATATTGCTTTTTATGTTTTTTTGCATGTCATACACAACAGCTTCTCACGTATGCTTTTTTACATCCACGTCATTTAGTCCTCAGTGTAGCTTTTACAATCAAGACACCTTCAAATTCTCCTGTCTCCTAACTTGTCTTCAGATAGTGACTGAGTGACCATCTTCTTCCTGAAGAGCAGTTTGACTTTATCTCTAATAAGAAATTATGAGAGAGTGTTGAACATTTTGTTGATATCAACTTGCGACTTCAGTGGTATTCCCCATCACAGGAGATGGCAGACCTTTCAGATACAATCAAAACTTTAGAATATCAGAGGAAGAATTCAGAAACCTGGGAAGCTAATTCAGAAGGAAATAAAGTTTGGATTGATGCCACAAATAAGATTATTAGATTCAAGGAGAAACATGAAACTTCATAATCATCAAAATAAATTTGCAGAATCATCTAACAATTTTCATTATTAAGCCTTAAGAATTGGTTTTAGTAGTTAAGCTAAAAAAAAAAAGTAAATGCTTCAATTTTCAGTTGTTACTGTAGGATTTTGTCAGCTCATCTTAAACTGTTTGAGGCTGATCACATTAATTTTTACCCTCCTATTGCAGTAATGGGATTTGGGTATGGATTACATTCTATCAAAATACACTTAGACCAAATTCATTAGCAACAGGCTTATGCTCCCTAGATATGCAGGAAACAAGACATTTTTCTGACTCTTACTAAGATGACCCATACATCAATTCACATGTATTAAATTGACAACGCTCTTATCCAAATTCACAATGGACTCCTTGTTAGATTAGAAAAAAAGACTTGAATAAACCCAAGATGTGTCTTCATAAATATTAGAAATATTGTAAAGGGAAATTCTTTATCTTTTATCAGCATTATAGAGTAACTGCAGAGCCAGTACATTTTGTATCACAGGGACAAGGATCACAACAGTATGAATGACTTGAATTACCTTGGGTATTTTCCTAGCTACAAAGCGATTTATTCCTTATTGCTGGAAGGTAATACTTGTGCTGAAAAATGGGACACAATGCTTAATTGAAATTTTTTTTATGTACATAAAGGCTGCTTACATTTCTTAGAACTGAATGGCGTAAGAGTGCTGGAATACTGAAGTAAACAGAGTGCTGTCACTTAGTTACTATGGGGGAAAGTATAGAAATAATTTTGCACATAATGAACGATCATAGGGATGTTCAAAAAGGCTGAGGGAAGCAGAGATTTCAGTCCACATAATAGATGTATAGCTTTTGTCCCATATAGGGCCAATTACATCCTCATATTACAATTTTCAAAGTAATTTCTAAGACTTCTGATTATGAATCTGTAGACCTTAGGTACAAAAGATATATATCTTCCCATTCTTTCTCCCTAGAAACAATCCCCTTTCTGAAGACAGTAAGTTAAGCCACTTCTGTGAAGGGGATATTCACAGAGATTTTGGTAAAAAACCCAGATAGCTAAGGAAATACAAGAGCATACATTTCTAATTTTGCAAATACTGGATGGGATGCACTCAGCATCACATTTGCCTTCACATTTACTTCACATTTGCTGATTTATGTTTCTAGTCTTTGTTGGACAGCTCTTCCCTCTAGAGGATTCAGGAGCTCCTATTTAGAAAGTCTAGGAAGACTAAGCATTTGGTATTTAAAATTTACATGTTTAGTGCAAATAGGTTTGATCTCATCCTGTGTTACTGAAATCATTATGAATACTCTGTGTATCAAGCAGAATTGACAGAACCTCTGCCTTCAGAAACAGGAATATTTTGGATACCTACCTAACAGGAAGACTGTCCATTTAATTATCAGGGCCACAAAAGAGAAAAATAAAAATCTATTACATTATCAGATGCACAATTCTGCCAAAAGGAGGACAACAGAGCTACGCATAGATTTTTGTTCTTTTCATTATGAAAACAGCAAAATATACATATATCAACATATTTTATATAATATTGTCATTCTGAAGGGAGCAAGAGGAGAATTTTGAATTTAATATCCTTAAAACCTGCTTGCTTCTTCTAAGACAGAAGAGAATAACAATAATTAATGAGACTGAACACAAAGGTATGTGATCCCATAGCTACATTTTCTACTCCTAAACAAGTTGTAAATTAGAATAAAAACTGAAAAGTATTTTAAATATATTTATGTATAAAAGATATAAACTCCATTTAGCACTGCATTTTTAGCAAAGTATTTCTAAGTGTTATCTGATTTTCTGCTGGTTGAACAGAAGAACATTTCACTATCTGCACTGTAGCTTTATTAATTTTTTTACTCTTGTAAAAATTAAAATGCACTGAAGTGCAAAACCACAAATTTTGCATTCACACCAGCAGATTTTAAGTTTTACTGCTGGAAAGTACTGGAAGAGTCATAGATAGCAATAGCAATAAAATAGTAATAATAATAATGCCT
The DNA here is from genome assembly GCF_000687285.1 of Phaethon lepturus. Lineage (NCBI taxonomy): Eukaryota > Metazoa > Chordata > Aves > Phaethontiformes > Phaethontidae > Phaethon > Phaethon lepturus. The sequence continues at coordinate 12,476 of NW_010561059.1, read as the reverse complement.
AAGGAGTAATTTTGTTCAAGATATACAATGAGATACTCAGCATATTACATTAAAATGTCTAATCAACAATATCACAGCTTTCATGCATTTCCAATGATGGCTGCATACAGGCTGGTGAAGATAAACACATACATATTATAAATCAATGCACAGACAGAGGAAACAGGCAAGAAAAGCTCTGTGGAATACAGTCCAGATAAGTACAACATTTGCAGAATGAATGATCTTCAAATGTCATGGCATTCTTGGCAAATGTAAATGGGGAAAGATTCAAATTCACCCATCAGACCATTTTTTAAATTCTGATCAATCAGCTGTTGGGCTGAATGTGCTGTGAATGAAAAGGATTTTACTTTCTTATGTACCTATTTAATGTTTCAATTGTAGAACTCAGAAACAACATAACTTTTCATCAATTTATTAGCAAATTGGTGAGATGTTGCTAGTATTTTTACCTAGAGAAAAGATTTAGAGTTACAGAAGATTTACTTTATTTAACTGTCCTCCTATTAAGGATTACAAAGTTAATCAAAATATTTGGGAGGTGAGCTTGTATATATTAATTTCAAAATGCCTGTGACTATTGCTCACATGTGAAACTTAAGAGTGATGTACCTGAAGCTAGAATTTAACCAATTTAAATTTTATTAGTACCAGTATTTCTACTGGGACTACTGCTTCACTTCAAACATGTTTCAAGATTTCAATGAACGTCAAACATGTTTCAAGATTATTGGAGCAGTTTAGTAATGTGTTCAGTCACAGATAATTTAATCAGATCATAAATTTAATTAAATGGTATTCACCACTCTTACAATGTTAACACTATCATCACCAATTATGTCAAATAGTGGATTGAAGTAACTTTTTGACTGTTGCGGGAGACAAAATATAAAAGACAAATTCTATAACTTCATCCTCAGCAAAGGCTGGATTCCAGCATCAGCATAAGTAAATGAAATGGCAGTGTTCAAGGCACAGCAAGAGCAAGACTATGGCCTGAAGGAAGTAGAGGCAGAAAAGTTATTGCTACAGCCATTGTGGCATGCTTAATTTCTAAAGACCCAGGATAGGATTTTTTTTATTTAAATGTAGCCATCCAGTACAGAGACCTGTCCCACCGATGCCTGCACAGGGCTGGCAGACACTGGAGACCTGTACCTTCAGAAGCAGCCATTGCAGGCAGCAGCACCTAAAATGACATTGCACATCTATATTTATCAAAACATCACCATAGAAAGGGATCTAACTAGCTCTTATATTTGATTTCTACAGTGTAGGTAGATATCTAACATGTCTGTCTCATATGTGTGTGCTACTTTAGGTATTCAGATGACCAGATTCAGGTCTCTTATGTTAGGATTAATAGCTCCCTAAGCCCTTTTGACTAGGGTGAACAGATGCAGGACTAGCCATCTATTGGAATGATAAGTGGTCTGTAGTATCCGAGACATCTCTACGAGGGGCTTGCATTCATGATATTCAAAAAAGGATGTACGAAACCCCCACATAATTCTGGAGCAGTAGCTGGTGTCTAGATGCAGTATTCTACAACACATATAATAACACTATATACCTATGCTGATAAAGCTGAAACCTGTGTAGATCTCCTCTTGAAACCTGTGTAGATCTCCTCTGACTACAATGAAGCTTAGACACTTATGTATCAACACCTACATTGTAGTCACCTAAATTTAAGTGAGTTCTAAGATTAGACGATTCCACAATGAGAGGTTCATTTGGTTGCTCATATGCATCTTTGGAGATGCACTAGGACAACATGATTGAACTCCAAGGTGTCAGTGGGTTTCCATTGTCATGTCTGTCAACCCTTGTGTAGCCTAGAGAAACTCATATAGCAATAGCTGTCTTTGGGTAAGCAAGTGAAGAAACTGTCATTCCTCTTATATTTCCACTCAGAGAAAAAAGTCTGGCTCCACTTACACCACTTGCACCATTTCCATTAATTTCAAAGGTGCTTAAAGATACTTTAAATTAATTTAGTGAAAGAAGAGCTATCATTTAAAAGTGTATATTAAATGCTGAAAAATGTAAAAAGGATTTTCAAGTAAATACCCAACTTCCACTAACATCAATGGAAGTTACTACTGATTTTGAAAATTTCAGTAGCCCTTAGTAATCTATAAGAATTCCCAAAATCTATTACAAAAAGTCCAGGTCTAGAAAAAAGTCAATAAATCAAAATCCTCCTCAGTTAAACCACAGAGTAAACGTATTGTGTTATAAAATGTCAATAGTTTAGGATAGTACCTGATTCAAAATATTGTAAATGCTGCAGTTTTCCATCTTTTTTTTAAATCTAGGATACAGGAAAAAAAATACGTAGAATAGATTAGATTAATTAATTGATCATACAAATCTTTAAGAAACAAGCACCCTTCAGAAAAACCTTCCCCTTCTTTCCGCCCACACATTCATTCTTATGAAGCTGTTTCGTGTTTAACATTGTGCAATTGTTAAACACACCCCTGCCTGGCTGAAGCCCTGTATGACAAGCTAAAGCTCTAGAGACATTTTTTGTCTCTGAATTGTATATGGATCCATAATGGAAGCCCTAGACTCCATACAGCCCTAAGTGTAACATCATGAATGTGATGTCCTTATAAGTCAGCAGTATTTCTAAACTTTTACAAAGGGCAAACATCACACTCAAATTACTGGAACCATTTGTATTTTCTTGCTTGACTATAATGTTAGATGTATACATTATTTATTAATGGAGGATGGATTTTTCTTTTGATTAAATGCTACTGTTACTTTAACAAACAGATATGAGATCCCCAAGCTCTCAGTGTGCAGGGAATTTTGTCCATGTATGCCATGCCAATGGATTGTCAGTAATGGAAAGTGACGGAGTGTGGAGGGGAAGGGGCTTTGCTGAAATACCCTTACTTTCATGGTAATCTAACAGCTACAAAGACTTATCTCAAAGGACTGCACCTTGCTATAATTGCTACATTTTGTCTGAAACTATAAAACATTGTTCTCCTTGCCAAAGCCATTGAGAATAAGGTCGAATGTTTTAATGTTAGGAAAAAACCAACAATATATTTAAATTTAGAATTCAGTAATAGAGAAATTAATCTTTGAATAAATAATCTAAGTGTTGTAGTGTATTGTCAGTTCTTTGATAGTCTCCCAATGGATGAGCTAACTGTGGGATATCTACCGTAGTATCCAGGTTGCTGTAAGATAACAGGTATAGGAAAACAAATAAACAAAATAAATCCCAAGAGAACCCTGTCCATTCTATTTCATTCTATTCCATAATGATATTACAGTAACTTATTTTTTTACTTCTGAGCTATGCACCTGAGTTTGATGTTTTGATGACTGTCTCCCAGCTGCAGGTTCACTGGGACACGTTGCAACACCTGAAAATTGTTACCATAGCCCAGTCTCGGCACTAGGAGTGTGATTAATCTCACTTGATTTCAGTCATCTAAATATCAAGTGTCTAAGTTTTCTCTACAGTCACTGAAGATAGATAACTCCAGAACCTGAGTAATCTCCTAAATGCTTTTCTCTGCATTAATTAGATTTTCTGGAACTGCCTGTCTTTCTGCTCTATAGCAGTTAGAGCTTATATGACTAGATGTCTAACTTTTAAATAGCTAAATTTTACAGGGATGAATTTCAATCTCAAGGTCTACTAACCGTACATGAAAGTATCAAGCATATTTTGTTAAGAAAAAATGTACATCAAAGCATAATTCCAAAATCATCCTTTTTTTCCCATGTATCTACTACTTCCTAATGTTTATTGTTTAATATTTAAGGTATATTTAATAAATTAATAGCACAAAAACACATTCAGTTCCAATATTGAGTCATGACCTTTTGCAAAAATACAAAATGCTTTGCAGCCAGGTAACTGGGTAACCAAAAAACTTGTTTTCTACAAAGGAATTAGCTGGTTCCAAAAAAACTTATTGTCTTTCTTATATGAACCTGAAGTGCATCTCTCCTGCAAAATGACAGCATTCCCATTAGTTGACTTGAACTAAAAAGTTCTGTGTATGTCTAACACGTAATAAGCAGATTCAGAAGTGTGAAAGGCCACAACAGAGAAGATGGATGGCAGCATTGGAATGCTCATTATCATCACCAAGTTGTCATCAAGAAGGCATAAATAACAGGATATCAGACAATTACATTCATGATCGAAATTCCAAATATTCTGAGTAGAATAAATGACATCTTTGATTATGTAAGAGTGATAGCAGTCACTGCCCTCACAGCAAGCTTATTTGCATATAAAAAGTTACCTGGAAGCTGGCAGATAAAAGATTCCACAAAGGAGCACATTTGGTATAAGCAGAAAGTCAAAGTTGGAATATAGTAAAAATACCAGTGATAAAAAAAGTGATAGCAGTGATAACAAAAGAAATTTTACTGTGTAACCAGTCAAATTCTTGATGGGTGGATTTGCTACAGGTAATCTAGGTCTGACAGTAGAGTTGAAAACAGACAAAGCCAAGAAAGACAATTCTGAGTATTAGATGTCAAAAATATATGTTTTTCTTAACCCTTAGAACTGCATCAGAATTCAATAAACAAACATGTTCCAGTCACATTATCTCTTTTTAGAGTATTAACAAGAGAGGAAAAGACTTAAATTGATCAGCCAGGTATAAAATATGTTAAAGACCTTCCAATAAAATTTAATTAATGAAAGCACACAAGAAAAAATAATGTCCATAGAAGCACAATAAAAGTTCTGGACACACATATGCGTGGACTTAATCCCTGATCCTCTGTATTGCTTACCTGTTAAGCTGATTTTCTGATCTGTTTTGGGTGTCTCCAGCCTTGTGTCTTCCAAGGAATGTATAGGCATTGTTCTGGGAGTAGCTTACTCCATTCCAGCCATCTCCAAAACACACCCATCACAGGACACAGCTGAACCTGTCAGCAAAGCTGGTGGTGCCTCTGGGAAAATGTCTTTAAAAAAGGGTGAAATGATGCACAGCAGTTGTGAGAGGCAGTAGAGAAGAAAAAATAACTGAGAGAAACAACTGTGCAAACATCAAGATCAGAGAAGGAAGAGTGGGAGGAGGTGTTCCAAGAGCCAGAGCAGAGATTCACCTGCGGCCCTTGAAGAAGACCATGGTGAAGCAGGTTGTCACCCTAGAGACCATGGAGGACCACACCTGTAGCCTGTAGAGGACCCCACACTGGAGCAGGTCCTGAAGGATCCGTGGCCTATGGAGATGAGTACATGCTGGAATAGTTCTTGAAGGACTGCAGCCTGTGTGAAGCACCCATACTGGTGTAGGGGAAAAGTGTGAAGAGAAAGGAGCAGCAGAAATAAACTGTTACAGATTGACCACAACCCCAATTCCCCATCCCCCTGCACTGCTTAGGGTGGGGAAGTGGGTAGAGGAGTTGGGAATGAAGAGTGAAATTGAGCCAGGAGGGGCGTTGTTTTAAATTTTAGTTTTTTACTATCCAAATCTATTTTAATTGGCAATAAAGTTGAGTCTGCTTTGTCCATGATGGTAACTGGTAAGTGATTTCCCTATCTTGACCCATGAGCTTCTTCATCTTGTTCAGGAGGGGGAGAGAGAGAGTGGATGGTTGGGGGACTGGCAGCCAGCAAAGGTCAACCCACCACAAGAACCCAAGGAAAATAATTACTGTTTTAGGACACTAGGGTCCAATGGATAAGCACACGACAGATAAACACACATCTTCTAAAAACATCATTATAATTTGCTGTTTCATATGACACCAATATCTGATATTTCTGATCCTGGTCTGCCAAGTATGCAGACCAGAACTTATAAGTAACCACTTTCCAGGAAAGAAGGGAAATGAGGAATTTATGTAACAAGGAAGGAAGTATATAAATATGATGCATGTTTTTATACAAAAATGAGGTGTTATATTAAAATGAGTCACAGAAATTTAGAGGGGCAATTCCTTCTCCCTAACTTTAGATGTCTACACTGTAGATGTCTACATCTGACATAGCATAGGCTAAATGGTCAGTGAAATGACAAATTTTAGAAACCTACTACTTTGAACATAGATATACATGTGCTAGAGGTATATCTTCATTGTGAAGAAGCCCATAACTAGTACCTAACTAAGACTTCAGGTGCCACTCTTGTCCTCAGATTTGTTGCTCCTTGACTGTGTGAGCATTAAAGGAACATTCAACAGCATATGTAAAGCATCCTTGAATCTTGCTGGCACTGAGCTTTGTGGAACTTTGCTACAGTTCATAAGCTGTCTCTGAACTGTCTGCTGTCCTCTCTATCCTGCCTGTAGGACCTGGCCACACACCTTTCCCCGAGTGCAACCAGTAGATTACACTTGATGTAGGAAAGACACGATATTAACCACATTGAGTCTGGTGGTTTATATTCCAGCTTCACAACGTTGAGGTCATTATCCTATTGGATATGGTTGTGTGGTCTTTTTCTTTCTCTCCTCTCATCTCAGTTTTTCCTTTTAAAGGACAGAACAGCTTTAAACCTCCAGATCTAAACGGGACTTTAACTATACTAAATGGATGGAGGATTCTGCCCTCAGGCCTGATACAAGACACTTCCTTACTCATTTTACTGCTTTCTCTGTTTCACTGACTTCCCAGTGTTGTATGGAGAACCTGGGCAAGCAGCTCTTACTTTTGAATTCAGAAGGTGCCCAGAGCTATAGTTAGACTGGGAGGATGTTACTCCTGGACCCTGTTCTTTCCCATACCTCACTTATATATATACTCTCTTATAACTGTTTGTGCAGCCATGCAGTAAACCAGGTTAAACGTTCAGCACAATTCTTTCTCCAGTCAAAACCACTGCTAATCTATTTGTAAGCCTATGAAGAGCAAGGGAAATGCTGCTCAAGCCAGTGAGGACATCCATTAACAAGGAAGCACTTTTCTAGTCAAAACCAAGTCACTGAGAAAAGTTTTGTGATTTAGAGTCACACGTCCTTGCTCCTATCAATTCTCAGGAAGTGATTAAGAATGTACCTGAGTCATTACCTGAAAGAAGCAGCCTTGAAAAATCATCACCAGCTGTCCATATAGTTGAAAACTCTAACAAGGTAGTCCCACAGGATATTTTCTCGGGTGACATTGCCAGCCTAGGAGATTGCCAAAGCCAGCAAATGATGTTGCCATCCTGGGGTACAGGTCAACAGTACAACTGAGTCTACTGAACGGGTAACCTTGCCCCTGCTTTTCAGCTAGCTCCTCTTTCCTCCCTTGCTTCCAGTGGGAAGTCTGGCCCTCAGACCTGTGCTAGCTCCAGTGGTCATTGAAGTAGTCTAGAAGAAACCCTCTCTTCTTTGTTTTGCAGAGGGGATATGGGGGTGGGGAAGACTAGGCAAACAGACTACCTTCTGACTTAAAGACATGGATAAGTTCATCAAGGGGTCCAATAAAATGCCAGAACTGACACAAGGGAAAATACCTGGCCACAAGTAGGGAAGGCAGGCATGTGAAAGAGGTATTAAGTGGGCTCAGCTGTATGTTCAAACTGTGCTTCAGCTTCTATTTCACTTCTCAACTACAGGTGTAAAGGTAGTGAGCTTTATGATTCCCCTAAGGTCAGCTAATGGTCTGAGAATGATAGAGTTTGGCTCTACTTACTTGTGATAAATCTTTAGGAGTTACGGGACTGCATGGTTTTTATGCCAACGGCATTTGAAGCCAGCCTTCCTAGTCATTAAATCTGTTGTTTTGTTTGAGGAAATAAATGGTTGAAGCCACCTTGAGGCTAGATTGGGGGCATTCACATGCCTGGTAATCTGTGAAGAGTTCCTTTTCTCTGTCATACTATTTTGTGCTATATATGCTTAAATTGTGCCTAGTTTTTCACCCTGTATGAGAGCTGTCTCACCTAACTTTGGATGTATGTGTCTACAGCTGACCTAATCATCCTACTTTGCACTTTCAGTCAAAGAAAAAGTAATTTTTCAGGCAATTTCAGGCAATTAATGTAAACTATACCAAGGAGGGCCTCTTTCTCTTCATTGCCCCAGTGGAAGCACAGTGACAAGTTTAGATGTAGATTGTAGACATCTGTCTGCTTTTGCTCTGCAAAGAGAGGATAAGCTCTAACACAAGTGGTGTGGTGCAGTCACACACAAGCAAGTAGTATGGTACAATCTGCGAAGATCTGTAGAGTGAAACCCTTGTTACACTACACAAGTTTTGTGGGTTTTACACCATATTAGTTCCAGTCTGATCTCCTGCACTGTGTAAGGGCTTGCTCCCTGGCTGGGCATGATGGGATGGGACCTGGTTGCGAGGCCCTGCCCTGCCACTTCCCTGGGGAGCTCCCATGACTCCCAGCCCCAGGGAGCCACATCTCAACAACGGCTGTCCAGCAGCGATTGCTCTGCACCGATCAACGACATCTTCTAGTTTAGTTTCGTCAAAGCTGAATCCAGTTTCAGAACTGAGACCGTTTGTTGATGAGAACCAGAGCATGGTAAGCTGAGCTGACCTGTAAATCCATTTCAAAATCAGCCTCTTGATCCAAAGCAAAAGGTCAATGGAGACACAATATGTGCTTTCAAATTTCTTTAGATAACTGAGGCAATTCATTAATTTTAAAATATACAACATTAAATGTGATTTGAGGACTCTACCCTTGTGTATTGGGTTTGTGTGTGTGAAAGGTTTTGAAAATGGGAGTGCTGCAGGGGTGGCTTCTGTGAGAAGCTGCTAGAAGCTTTTCCTGTGTCTGGTAGAACCATTGCCACCTGACTCCAAGATGGACCCACCGCTGGCCAAGGCCGAGCCAGTCAGCAATGGTGGTAAGACCTCTGGGATAATATATATAAGGGGGGAAAAACACAGCAACAGCAACTGCAGCAGGAGAGAGGAGCGAGAATACGTGAGAGAAACATCTCTGCAGACACCCAGGTCAGTGCAGAAGGAGGGGCAGGAGGTGCTCCAGTGGCTGGAAGCAGAGATTCCCCTGCAGCCTCTGCTGAAGACCATGGTGAGGCCGGCTGTGCCCCTGCAGCCCATGGAGCTCCGTGGGGGAGCAGATCTCCACCTGCAGGCTGGGGAGGACCCCACGTCGGAGCAGTGGGATGCCCGAAGGAGGCTGTGACCCCACTGGAAGTCGGAACTGGAGGATGGAGAGAGGAGCCCGCGCGGGAGCAGGTTTGCTGGCAGGACTTGTGACCCCCTGGGGACCCACCGTGGAGCAGCCTGTTCCTGAAGGACGGCACCCCGTGGCAGTGACCCACGCTGGAGCAGTTGGTGAAGAACTGCAGCCTGTGGGAAGGACTCATGTTGGAGAGATTTGTGGAGGACTGTCTGCCATGGGGGAGACCCCACACTGGAGCAGGAGAAGAGTGTGAGGAGTCCTCCCCCTGAGGAGGAAGGAGCAACAGAGACGACGTGTGATGAACTGACCACAACCCCCATTCCCTGTTCCTCTGTGCCACTTGTGGACATGATGGGGGGAAAATGGGGAGTGAAGCTGAGCCCAGGAAGAAAGGAAGGGTGGGCGGAAGGTGTTTTAAGATTTGGTTTTATTCCTCATTATCCTACTCTGATTTGATCAACAAGAAATTAAACTAATTTCCCCAAGTCAAGTCCATTTTGCCCATGATGATTTGCCGAATGATCTCTCCCTGTCCTTATCTCAACCCACAAGCTTTTCATTACATTTTCTCTCCCTAATGTCCAGCTGAGAAGGGGAGTGATAGAGCAGTTGTGGTGGGCACCTGGCATCCAGCCAGGGTCAAGCCACAACACCTGGTTTACTTTGCTAACGTATACCTGTTGTTTTAGCCAACAGTGTGAGGGACCATAAGTATGAGAAGGCAGAAAATGAGATATGAATCAAGATATCAACAAAGCAGATAATTTCAATAAGGTTTGCACTAGTACCTGATCACTTCTTTTTTGTAGGATAAGTTTTCTTCTTGGGTACTGCCACTGTTACCACAGGTATCATCTATTTGGTCCTGATGTTCTTGTCAGACATGTATATGTGAACTGGAAGTGTAAGTCATTCCAGAGCCATCCCAACTGTTACTAAAACATACTGGACTGCAGCAAGGCCCCAGGGAATGTATGAAAATGTATGTAGTGACTCCATACAACTAGACCACTTTTTAAGCAGCCTCTGATCTCTACCACTGCCCCTAAGTATTTGGAAACACATTGACAGCACAGTTATTCTCCAGTGTTATTAATAACCCGTTTCCCTTAAGCAATTGATTTTTTGTTGGTCTTCTGAGTGGCTGTTTATGACAAGTTTCATTGTTCACGATAAGTTTCTAACTATAGACATTCTTTGTGTGAAGAAATTTATATCAGTGACATATGGTACCAAGCAACTCACAAACAAGAAGAAGCAAATTCAAGCCTAAAATACAAATTGGACGCTTGTCCAAAGCAATAAATAACAGGACAATGTGCCATAAATTCAACAGCAAGGCTCATGTTATTCCATATGAAATTTGAGGGTATTTGAACCACAGTAGAAGAGAGGATTTTAATATGGCAACAAGGTAATTTCTTCTCTCTGTGTTTTTATTAAAGAGGTTGTTATTTAGTCGAGTACTTTGGGTACCAGATCTTGTTCACTCTCTTTAAAAGACATAGGATACTGGATTTTTTTATTATCCTGAACTTGATTATGGTTTTCTTTGGAAGGATGATCCATGGAGTTTCCCTGCATTTTTGGTGAGCCTTCAAGTATACATTCGTGCACCGATCACACAGCATTGACACATCAATCTGCATTACAGCACCAGGTGTTCCAGACCAGATACAATGGAATTCAGTTGTCTAACCAAAGTCATCTTGTGCCATCAGAAAAGCCTCATGATATGGTACTTGCCTTCCAGTGGCCACTCAAAGAGATGTCTGTCTCCTTCAGGTCCTCTGTCCTGTCAGCGTCATACAAGATATCTTGCTATGATTAAAATGCCTGCAGGACCAGAGAAACTGGCTCTCATGAGCAGTATGTTTTCAAGGACTACATCCAGTTCCCAGACACTAGGGAAGAACTCTGTCATCAGAATTGGTTCCTGATGGAGAATATATTTCAGACAGCAGCCTTCTGTCACTTACTACAGTGTTTTCAAGGAAAGCTCATAAAAAAAACCAGCAGCACAGAAGTAAAGTACCTATAAGAATAAAACCTGTTTTCAAACTAGTAGAAGGAATCAATTGTTGTGACAATAATTCTATTGTGATATTTTATAGACACTGTTAGGTTGTTAGCCCTACAGATGACTCTGGTGGGTTGACCATGGCTGGATGTCAGATGCTCTCACACTCCCCCTCCTCAACAGGACAAGGGGAGAAAATAAGATGGAAAAACTCATGGGTTGAGATAAAGATAGGGGGATCACTTACCAATTTCCATCACAAGCAAAACAAACTTGGGGAAATTTAATTTAAATTATGGTCAATTAAAAATAGAGTTGGATGGTAAGAAACAAAGACAGAAACTAACACCTTCCACCCGTCTCCAATGGTACAGGGGGACAGGGAGTGGGGGCTGTGGTCATAGAATCATAGAATCATGGAACAATTTGGGTTGGAAGGGACCTTTCAAGGTCATTTAGTCCAACCCCCCTGCAGTAAGCAGGGACATCTTCAACTAGATCAGGTTGCTTACAGCCCCATCTAACCTTGAATATCTCCAGGGATGGGCATCTACCACCCCTCTGGGAAACCTGTGCCAGGGCTTCAAGACCCTCGTTGCCAAAAATTTCTTCCTTATATCTAGTCTAAATCTGCCCTCTTTTAGTTTAAAAACATTACCCCTTGTCCTATTGCAACAGGCCCTGCTAAAAAGTCTGTCCACATTTTTCTTATAAGCCCCCTTAAAGGACTGGAAGGCTGCAATAAGGTCTTCCCGGAGGCTTCTCTTCTCCAGGCTGAACTACTCCAACTCTCTCAGCCTGTCCTCACAGGAGAGGTGTTCCATCCTGCTGACCATTTTTGTGGCCCTCCTCTGGACCCACTCCAACAGGTCCATGTCTTTCCTGTGCTGAGGGCTCCAGAGCTGGATGCAGGACACCAGGTGGGGTCTCACCAGAGCAGAGTAGAGGGGCAGAATCACCTCCCTCGAGCTGCTGGCCACGCTTCTTTGGATGCAGCCTAGGATACAGTTGGCCAGCTACAAATGCACATTGCCAGCTCATGTCCAGCTTTTCATCCACCAGTACCCGCAAGACCTTCTCGGCAGGGCTGCTCTCAATTTCTTCATCCCCCAGCCTGTGCTGATACCAGGGGTTGCCCTGACCCAGGTGCAGGACTCTTCACTTGGCCTTCTTGAACCTCATGAGGTTCACATGGGTCCATTCCTCAAGACTTTCCAGGTCCCTCTGGATGACATCCCGTCCCTCAGGCATGTCAATCACATCACTCAGGTTGGTGTCATCTGCAGACTTGCCGAGGGTGCACTTGATCCCACTGTCAAAGGACATATTAAGGACATATTAAGCCACCTGGACACCCA
>NW_010561058.1:3212-12630 GCF_000687285.1 Phaethon lepturus | reverse complement strand
TCCTCCTGGATTATGAGGAGTGCATTGTGCTTGTGGAATTCGCAATCTCAAGGGATATGGGCCAGGTGAAGAGTAGAGTCAGGACCCTTAATTTTAGGAGAGCAAATTTTCAGTTGATTCAGGAACTAGTGCATGGGGCCCCCTAGGAAGATACCCTCAGGGACAAAGGAGCTGAATAGAGCTGGCAGCTCTTTAAGGACATTTTTCTTAGAGCACAAGAACTATTGATTCCCATGTGTAAGAAATCAGGCAAGGAAGGCAGGTAACTGGCGTGGCTCACTAAGGACCTCCTGGTCAAACCAAAGTGTAAGAAGGAAATCCATAGGCAATGGAACCAGGGACATGTATCCTGGGAAGAACATAGGGACACTGCCCAGATACATAGGGATGGGATCAGGAAAGATAAGGCACACTTGGAGCTGAATTTGGAAAGGGGTGTGAAGAATAAGAAGGCATTTAACAGGTAAGTTGGCCAGGAAGGAAGATTAAAGAAAATGTACCCTTGCCGAATGTGCCCTAACTCAAGTAGAAAGAATTCCCCATCATTAGCAAAGGTACTAAATAAGCTAGGCAAAGGCAATTATTTCATGTAAATCCAAAAATTTAAAGCTAGCAAAGCAAGTTACTAAACTGTCCAAGCACAACCAAAATACAAATGTTACTGTGTTAATACCTGAAGACCAGCAAATTGTGTCTCTCAACATTTGTTAAAAAGAATCATTCTCAATCTTATTATAGAAATCGCATAGGACAACTTTTAGTTCCGTCCTGGTTTCGGCTGGGATAGAGTTAATTTTCTTCCTGATAGTTGGTATAGTGCCATGTTTTGGATTTGGGATGAAAAAATGTTGATAACATACTGGTGTTTTCAGTTGTTGCTAAGCAGTCAAGGACTGTCCAGCTTCTCATGCTGGACTGCCAGCGAGAAGGTGGGGGGACCATGGGAAGCTGGGAGGGGACACAGCCAGGACAGCTGACCCAGGCTGGCCAAAGGGATATTCCATACCATACGACATCATGATCAGTATATAAACTGGGGGGTTGGCCAGGGGAGGGCCGCTGCTCAGGAGGTGGCTGGGCATCGGTCAGAGGGTGGTGAGCGTTGAGCATCACTTGCTTTGTACATCCTTTTATCATTTTTTTTCCCCTTCCTTTTCTGTCCTATTAAACAGGTTATCCATGAATGTGAAACGTGCGCTGCAAGCAAGCAAGCCAAGCGGTTAAAGCCCCTCTGGTATGAAGGACGATGGTTGAAATATAAATATGGGGAGGCCTGGCAGATTGACTATATCACACTCCCACAAACTCGCCAAGGCAAGCGCTATGTGCTTACCATGGTGGAAGCAACCACCGGATGGCTGGAAACATATCCCGTGCCCCATGCCACCGCCCGGAACACTCTCCTGGGCCTTGAAAAGCAAGTCTTATGGCGACATGGCACCCCCGAAAGAATTGAGTCAGGCAATGGGACTCATTTCCGAAACAACCTCATAGACACCTGGGCCAAAGAGCACGGCATTGAGTGGGTATATCACAGCCCCTATCATGCACCAGCTTCCGGAAAAATTGAACGCTACAACGGACTGTTAAAGACTACACTGAGAGCAATGGGTGACGGGACATTCAGACATTGGGATAAACATTTAGCAAAAGCCACCTGCTTAGTCAACACCAGGGGATCTACTAATAGAGCCAGCCCTGCCCAATCAAAACTATTACGTACTGTAGAAGGGGATAAGGTCCCTGTATTTCACATAAAAAATATGCTGGGGAAGTTAATTTGGGTTATTCCCGCCTCAGGCAAAGGCAAACCCATTCGTGGGATTGCCTTTGCCCAGGGACCTGGGTGCACTTGGTGGGTAATGTGGGAGGATGGGGAAGTCCGATGTGTACCTCGAGGAGACTTGATTTTGGGGGAGAATAGCCAATTATTTGAATTATATGACGTTAATTGCTATGGAATAGTGTATGTTGCCACTACTATGGTCACTTTATGCCATATTAATGTCACTATAGTAAGAATCACCCAGATTAATGAATCTGAGCAACGTGCAGCGGTGATAGAACCAGAATTGGCTTCAGCATGCAACAATCCAACACCACACACCATCTCCCCTGCCCTGAGGGACTGTTATGACAGATAGAGCCCAATATCATGGACTAAATGAACTCAACGGACATTTTAGAGGGATGGCCCATAAACTAAGGGAGTTATATCTGTGTGTATATATCAAAAGACAAGGAAAGTGGTAGTGATTAATTGGAATGTATTGGAAAGTGCAGTACCTGGGTGTGACATAGATGGTATAGAATAAGGGATGGATACTGTCCTGGTTTCGTCTGGGATAGACTTAATTTTCTTCCTGATAGCTGGTATAGTTCTATGTTTTGGATTTGGGTTGAAAATAATGTTCATAACATACTGATGTTTTGAGGTGTTGCTAAGCAGTCAAGGACTGTCCAGCTTCTCGTGCTGGCCTGCCAGCGAGAAGGCAGGGGATGCACGGGAAGCTGGGAGGGGACACAGCCAGGACAGCTGACCTAAACTATCCAAAGGGATATTCCAAACCATACGAGGACATGTGTATATATCAAGGTCTGAACTAGGATAGTATATAATGAATAGTGAAATAGTATGGTTGAACCAGTAACACTGAAGTGAGATACTTATGTATGCCAGGTATTGGAGGTTAATTATATCTAATAATCAGAACTTAATCACTAAACCCAACTTTTCTGTAAGAGCAAAAAAAGAAAGAGAATGGTAGAAGTGTATACATGAATGTGACGACTGATTATGTGAACAACTTTATGTAATTTCTCCTCTGCTATTTCTCCTTCTCCCCTCCCCCAACTATTTAGTTGCCTGTGTTCCGAGGACCCAAAGCCCAGCTCTGATGCTACACAGCTGCATAACCTTGGGACACATATCTGAGAAAAACATAAAGTTGAGAGAACCTGCAAGAAGATAAGAAGGACAAAAGCCAGGCGAGGCTAGCTGAGAACTTTGGGTCGGATCAAGCCACTAATATCAACAGTGAAAGCTAGATGAAACTGGTTTGATGGTTACAATCATGTGTTAACTTTTTTAGTAGTGACCAGGAATATCACTATTCATGTACTGGGGCTACATTAGGTGACAATTGTATTAGGATACCTAACAAGATACTGTAAAATGTACATGTTTAATAGAATTGGGAAAGATCTACTGTAAATGTAAACTTACTCATGATAAAAGAGAACATATTGGTTAACTAAACAATTATATGAGGAATGAGAAACATTTCATCATTGTCACATGTTATGAGGACATATTAGGTAAAATGTTTTAAGGGATAAGGCTTAAGGAAATATTATTATACCTCTTAAGACACCCTGTTGTATGGTTAATCCATTTGAATGGATAGTTTTATTAATTGTGATAATAATAAAATAGTGTAGAATCAAAATGTTTATGCTTATAATGATTATACAGCTAATGAAACATTCTGTGATTATGTAAACTGAATGAAAATTGACAATACCATATGTTTAACTTAAGTATCAACAGGGAGAGAAGTGTCATAAAGGACTGTTTGAACACCTACCTAGAAACCATTGGCATGTCAGTATGACACTCCGCTTCTGAGTACACAGCTGGGGTTGGTTTCCCTGCTGTTTCCCCAACTGGGTAACTATGACCGAGTGTGTGAGGGAATAAATGAATATACTGTATAAAGTTATCTGCCATTAATAATAACCTGATGAAGGTTACCGCCGATACTAAACTGAGTGGGGAAGTGGACACTTCGGAAGGGAGAGCCACCCTGCAGGAAGACCTGGATAGGCTGTAAGAGTGGGCTTAACAAGAGCCTTATGAAGTTCAACAAAGACAAATGTAAGGTCTTGCACCTGGGAAAACATAATCCAGGTGTGCAGCACAGGCTGGGATCTACCTGGCTGGGGAGCAGATCTGTGGAAAGGGACCTGGGGGTCCTGGTGGACAACAAGCTCAATATGAGTAAAGAGTGTGCTGCTGCAGCAAAGCAAGCCAATAGGACGCTGGATTGCATCACCAAGGGCATCACCAGCAGAGATAAAGAAGTCATTCTCTCACTCAGCGCTTGTCAGGCCACACCTGGAATGCTATGTTCAGTTTTGGTCCCCACTATACAAAAAAGATGTGGACAGGCTGGAGAGGGTCCAGAGAAGGGCCACAAAGATGATCAAAGGACCGGGAAGCCTGCCATGTGAGGAAAGGCTGAGAGAACTGGGTTTGTTCAGCCTTGAGAAAAGAAGGCTTAGGGGAGACCTTATCGCCGTGTTCCAGTATTTAAAGGGTGGGTACAAAGAAGATGTAGACTTTTTACAAGGGGTCACATGGAAAAGAGGAGGGGTAATGGGTACAAGTTACTCCTTGGGAGATTCCGATTGGACACAAGAGGAAAATTTTTCACAATGAGAACAATCAGCCATTGGCATAATCTCCCCAAGGAAGTGGTGGATTCCCTGACATTGGACACTTTTAAGATTTGGCTGGAAAGGGTGCTGGGCCATCTTGTCTAGATCATGCTTTTGCCAAGAAAGGTTGGACCAGATGATCCTTGAGGTCCTTTCCAACCTGGTATTCTATGTTTCTTTTATAAAAAAAGTTTTATTAATGAATATTGGTTATGATCTGTGTCTCCTCCAATTCTATCCGCTATCAGGGTAAATGGAATTTACAACAAAAACACTTCCTTTTGTTCATTCTAAACCTCATACCTACGAGTTTCACTTGATACCTTTCATCTCTTTCACCGAATAAGTTTACAGTTGCTGCCTTTTCCATGCCACTCATGACTGTACAAATCTTAATGATACAGGTAAATAGTGGATTTATACAGAGACACAGCGGTGCTCTTGTTTAGCGCTCTATTCTTTTCCTAATAATTTCTAGCATTTCATTTAGGTTTTCTTGGACCATTACTGAGCCAAAATCTTTATGTCTAACCCCAAAACCTGATTTCTGTTTGATGGCAGACAACTCAGAGCTGACCATTTTTATATATAAAGTTCAGATACATGTTTTCCCCAGCATGCATCTCTACATTCACCCATATTGAACTTTACGTGCCATTTTATTACCTGGTCATCCAGTACTGTAAAGGCCTCCTGCAACCTTTCATCACCAACATTTATCTTTACTGTCTTGAATAACTTTATTGGTGCCAGTGTCACCTCACTATTTAACCTCTTTTCCAGGTCATTCATGAATGAATTCAAAAAATTCGAATGAATTCAAAATTCACCGTGGGGGAGTGAGTGAGCGGCTGCGTGGTGCTTAGTTGCCAGCTGGGGTTAAACAATGACACTGACCACAATCTCCTACCTTCTATTTCCCAATCTGAAATTAATTATTTCTTCATAGACAGATAAAAATTGTCTACCTATTCTCATTCATCCCTTCTATTTATGCATCCAAAGGTATTACATCTTTCTACTACAGTATTATCCTGGGAGCCTGTGTTGTATGTCCATTATGAACACTAACTCCTCTTCAAAGTCATCACTCCCAAACTGTACACACCCTGACTCTGTGGATGTGAATTCTATCCTAGATGTTCAACTTCTTGACATTCCATGATACGTACAGCCATTTTATTTGGGTGGCCATAAATAACCAGTGATAATTTATGCTCAATATGAATTCCCCATCATTTCTTATTCAGCTCTAAGTTTTGTTGTGTGGGGTTTTGGTTTTGGTTTTTGTTTGTTTAAAGAAACTAACATCAGTAACCCAGAGACCCACTCAGCTGCTTTCCCCAGCCTTGTTTATGCCTATTAAATATTGCTACAAGTCTCTTGAACTGAAGTGGGGAGCAAAGTTAATTCATCCGCCTCCTTTAATGAGTATATTCAGCCTCTCTCTTCCAAACTACAGAACACAAACGTATTGAATATTTGTCTCTTCTGCATTGTAACCAGTTTCACAGTCTACACAGAGTAATATTAGTTGCATCTGACTGACATGTCTGAGAAAAATGTCCCTCTCAATGGCTTCAGCCTCCTTTACCTTATACATTTTTAATTACTATCAAATTGACATCTGCCATCAACTTCCCCTTTTCCTTAGTAGCACATTTTACATTTTCCCCCATTTTTCTCTTTTGAATTAAGAAAAATATATATTTTTAAAGATAGCTTGTTAGACATTTTAAAATATATATTTTAACCATTTTGAAGTCATTGCACTATAGGCCTGCATGATGTATGCTTTATGAACATTTTTCTTTAGTCAGCTAATGATTTACACAGAACATGAAAATTTTGATGAAAAGCAGTTGTGTCATACCTTAAATCTCCATCTAGTAACAACTACAAACTTGAGTGTGTGGTCCTTGCCAAGAATCTCTTCATTGCATAATATATCCAGCTGATATAAAAAGAAGAAATAATTAATTCACTGAGACACAGAACATGGCTTTGAAACAATACACTTCAGATAAGGCCCAATAAAAAAATCAAAGAAACAGAACTCAGTTCTCATGTAAGGACAGCTTTGTCCTTTGACATGCTATGAAAATTGTTTACACAGTACTCAGCAAGTAACGTTCTACTTTGAAAATACATTTTTAAAATGCTATCCCCCACTTAGACATCAGTGTTTAGGGCTTTTTTTGCAGACACTTTATAGTTGTTTTCACTTTTCTATGTCAGCTTTGAAAGACCTTGATATTGGAAACAGCAAGGGCATGGACTCATAAGCAAATGTAAGATCATGTGACCAGCCATCAGCTGAATTGCAATAGATGATCATGCACATGATCTTAGCCTATTTGACTGCAAGGTGACATGTACTGAAAGGGTAAGTCACCATGAAAGTGACATATGCTAATGGTACTTTATCACAACCTTAGAAAGCTAAGAATGTGCATGCAGTCCACTAACATGGCTTAGCTGACAGACAATAACTTAAACCAGGATTTGTCTATACCAGGATTTGTCTATAGCATTCAACCAAGTGTTCACATCCTTAGGGCCTTCCTCCTCAAAACATATTTTTCACTGGACATACCAATACACTTCCCACAAAAATGCCATGTGCACTTAAAGGGGGAGGGAGGACTCCTGAAACATAAGTATTGTTGAATGAATAGTCTTACATTTCAATAAGAGCCAAGTAGGTTGTAAAACCAGAGATTGCTGCAGTGGAACACTGAGTTTAAACACAAAAGCAATAGGTGTAATTAGTAAGAAAGCAATCCAGGTTTTGGAAAGGTGTTAGGAATTTTAACACAGATGCTAGATGGGCCAACCATAGGTGACATACAGCTGGATCTACTACTCACCAAAAAGGAAGAACTTTCAGGGGACATGATAACCAATGGCAGCCTTGGTTGTAGCAACCATGAAATAGTGAAGTTCAAGATCCTGAAGGGAGTGAGGAAATCAAGTAGCAGAGTACAGATCCTGGGCTTCAGTAGAGAAGAAATTTGCTTTTTCAGGAAGCTGGTAAGTGGGTTCCCATGAGGGGCAGCTCTGAAGGGCAAAGGAGCTCAAGCGATGACAAGTCTTTAAGGACAACGTCCTCCAAGCAAAGAACAGTCCATCCCAATACACAGAAAAATGAGTAGATGTATCAGGAGACCAGCTTGGCTAAACAGGGAGCTCATGAGAAAAAGGACATATACAGGAGGTGGAAGTGAGGACAAGCTACAAAGGAGGAATATAGAAACATTGCCTGGGGCATACAGGGATGGTTTGGGGAAAGCCAAAGCTCAGCTGGAGCTGAAACTAGCAAGGGACATCAAGGGCAACAAGAAGAGCTTCTACTGCTACATTATCAATAAAAGAATAAACAAGGAAAATGTGAGCCCACTGCTGCATGGGGTGGACAATTTAGTGACAGCGTCTGCAGATAAGGCTGAGGTACTCAGTGCCGCCTTTGCCTTGGTT
Source organism: Phaethon lepturus (assembly GCF_000687285.1). Taxonomy (NCBI): domain Eukaryota; kingdom Metazoa; phylum Chordata; class Aves; order Phaethontiformes; family Phaethontidae; genus Phaethon; species Phaethon lepturus. Next base: position 4,713 of record NW_010561058.1, on the reverse strand, counting down.
TTCACCAACAAGGTTTCCCAGGCCTTTTTGCGCCTAGAGAGAGGGTTCAAGGAGGAGACGATCTGCCAGTAGCAGAGGAGGATCGAGACAGGGGTCTATTGAGAAATCTCAACCCATACTAGACCATGGGACCAGATGGGATGCATCCAAGGATGGCACAAGAGTTTGCTGATGTCATTGCGAGGCCATACTATCATCACTGAAAGGTCACAGAGATCGGGGAAGGTACCCAATGACTGGAGAAATGTTGTAGCCATCTTCAAAAACAGCAAGAAGGACTATCTAGGGAACTATAGGCCAGTCAGCCTCACTTTGGTGATCCTTGGGAAAGTCATGAAGTGAGTCCTCTTGAAAGCTATTTCTGGGCACATAAAGGCAAAGGTAAATCCATGCTGGCTATTCCCAATCACCAAGGGAAAAAAAAATCACACTTGACCAACATGATTGCCGCCTTTAATGAAATTACTAGATCCATGGATGAGGAGAGAACAGTGGATGTTGTCAAGCTTGACTTAAGCAAGGCTTTCAGCACCATCTTGCACAGCATCCTTGTATCTAAATTGGGACATTATGATCTGGATGGGTGGACTACCTGATGGGTGAAGACCTGGGTGGATTGGCAGGCTCAGAGGGTAGTGGTTAATGGGTTGTACTCTACACAGAGGCCAGTGACATGCGGACTATTTCAGGGGTCTATCCTGGGATCTGTGCTGTTGAATGTCTTTATCAGTGACCTGGAGGAGGAGACAGAATCAAACTCATCAGCTTTATGGATGACAACAAACTGGGGGAGTGCAGCTGACACACTTGAGGACAGGGATGCCATTCAGAGGGACCTAGACAGGCTAGAAGGATGGGCTGACAAGAATCCCATGAAATTCAACAAGAATAACGGCAAAGTCATGAGATGTTACAAGCTGGGTAGCAGCTCTGTTGAAAAGGACCTGTGAGTCCTGGTTGAAAGAAAGTTGAACATGAGTCAGCAGTGTGCTCTGGCAGTGATGAAGCCTAACAGGATTGTCCTGGTTTCAGCCAGGATAGAGCTGGTTTTCTTCACAGAAGCTAGTGTGAGGCTGTGTTTTGGATTTGGGATGAGAAACTGTTGGTAACGTGCTGATGTTTTGGGTTGTTGCTAAGCAGTCAAGGACAGTCCAGCTTCTCGTGCTGGCCTGCTAGCAAGGAGGCTGGGGGTGCACGGGGAGCTGGGAGGGGACACACCCAGGACAGCTGACCCAGGCTGGCCAAAGAGATATTCCCTACCATACGACGTCATGCCCAGTACATAAACTGGAGTTGGCCAGGGGGTGGGAATCGCTGCTCGGGGACAGGCTATCGATCGCTGGGTGGTGAGCAATTGCTGTATTGGGCATCACTCGTTCTTGTACATTCCTTTGTCGGTATTATTATTGTTGTTATCATTGTTGTTTCCTTCTCTCTTTCTGTCCTATTAAACCGTGTTTATCTCAACCCATGAGTTTTTTTTCTAATTCTCTCCCCCGTC
>NW_010561058.1:0-3181 GCF_000687285.1 Phaethon lepturus | reverse complement strand
GGGTGAGTGAGTGGCTGCGTGGTGCTTAGTTGCCGGCTGGGGCTAAACCACGACAAGGATACTGGGGTGTATCAACAGAAGCACAGCCAGTAAACTGAAGGAAGTCAACGGAACAATGTCCAAGTGGAAAGCATTAATGAGTGTCCCTCAGGGGTCCGTATTGGGACCAATACTATTTAATATCTTCATCAATGACATAGACAGTGGGATCGAGTGCACTCTCAGCAAGTTTGCAGATGACGCCAAGCTGAGTGGTGCGGTTGATTCGCTAGAGGGAAGGGATGCCATCCACTGTGACCTTGAGAGGCTTGAGGAGTGGACCCATGCAAACCTCATGAGGTTCAACAAGGCCAAGTGCAGGGACCTGCACCTGGGTCACGGCAATCGCCAGTATCAATACAGGCTGGGTGATGAACAGATTGAGAGCAGTCCTGCAGAAAAGGACCTGGGGATACTGGTGGACAAAAAATTGGACATGAGCCAGCAATGCACACTTGCAGCCCGGAAAGCCAACCGTATCCTGGGCTGCATCAAAAGAAGTGTGGCCAGCAGGTCAAGTGATATGATTCTGCCCCTCTACTCCACTCTCGTGAGACCCCACCTGGAGTACCGTGTCCAGCTCTGGGGTCCCCAGCACAAGACAGACATGGACCTGTTAGAGTGGGTCCAGAGGAGGGCCACAAAAATGATTAGAGGGATGGAACACCTCTCCTATGAGGAAAGGCTGAGAGTTGGGGTTGTTCAGCCTGGAGAAGGGAAGGCTCCAGGGAGACCTTATTGTGGCCTTTCAGTATATAAAAGGGGCTTATAAGAAAGATGGAGAAAGACTTTTTACCAGGGCCTGTAGTGACAGGACAAGGGACAACAATTTTGAACTGAAAGAGGGTAGATTCAGACGGGATATAAGGAAGAAATTCTTTACGATGAGGGTGGTGAGACACTGGAACAGGTTGCCCAGAGAAGTTGTGGATGCCCCATCACTGGAAGCGTTGAAGGTCATGTTTGATGGGGCTTTGAGCAACCTGATCTAGTGCAAGATGTCCCTGCCCATGGCAGAGGGATTGGACTAGGTGCAACTTGGATCTTTGAAGGTCCCTTCCAACCTTCCATTTTATGATTCTGTGATTCTAAGTGATTATTCCCCTTTACTCAGCACTCATTAGAACACATCTGGAATGCTGCATCCAGTTTTGGTCCCTCCAGTACAAGAAAAATGTTGATAAACTTGAGCAAGTTCAGCGGAGGGTCACCAAGATGGTCAGGGTGCTTGAACACAGGCCCTATAAGGAGAGGTTGAGGGAACTGGGCCTATTTATCTTGGAGCAGAGAAGGCTTAAAGGGGACCTAGTTACAGCCTTCCAATACCTAAGAGAAGCCTATAGAGAAGATAGGCTCTTTACTGAGGTGCATGGTGGGAGAATGAGAGACAATGGTCATCAACAGAAACAGAGGAAGTTCTGACTGGATATAAGGAGAAAAAAAAATCTCTACAGGGATAATTAAAGCACCAGAACAAGTTGCCCAAAGAGGTCATGGCATCACCATCCTTGGAAGTTTTCAAGATTGAGAGATGGCAGTTTGAGAGTCATATTGGATTGAGGGGGACTGTGACTAATACCAACAAAGAGGGAACAGAGGCCGTGTTTTCACATGCCTGCCATTGAGTGTTCTAGTTTTAGAATTTGAACTTGCAGAGGATAGAAAAGCCTCTTTCTTCCCTTACTGTCCACCATGATTTCTTCCCACAAACAGTCCAATTATCTTCTCCCTGCAGGGAAGGTGGCACCAGCTGATACTACACAAGGCTGAGTTTCACTCAGAGTAGAGAAGCAGAAGAAAGTATATGTGCTGCTTTCCATTAAATCAGTCTTTCAGTAGTGTCCAAGTGTTATAAACCATTCTCTGCATTGAGTGAAAAATCTCTGCTAGGGCAGTGTATCCCTTCACTTAAGGCCACCAAACAAAGCATCTTTCAGGAGTCAGTTTTAACACAGGTGGAAAACATATAACCAAGCCTTTTGGTATGTTTTAAAACTGGCCATGGAACAACATACTGAGCTGTATTGCCAACTCTGTATAAAGCCAAGGACCAGTAAGAGCTACATCTCCATTGTATTGTAGGGAGAGAAAAAAAGGGTAGATGACCAGCATCCTTAAATTAAAAGGGGGGGAGGTAAATTTGGAGAAAAAACTATTTGTCTGCATTCAGGTCCTCAACTTAAATAGACACTTTATGTTCCTTTATATTAGGAAATAGTGTGTGCTTCTGTTTGGTTTTTTTTTTTTTCAAATCTGGTTGGAAGGAAAGACACTGTTTTGAAAATAATCCATAAGACTTTCATTTGCAAAATCATTTTTAAACATTAAAACATTACCTCATTAAAAGAGGAAAGGTTAAGTTTTTTAGCAATGAACTTCTTTAGATGCAAGACTGTTGCTTGTGCTGAGCAGCGGATCCATTTTCGTTTCAATCCACGTAATTTGCTGCTATTGCATTCCAAGCAGATGCTTACCTTCAGGAAAAAGCAAACACAGTCAGGGCTAGTTTACAGAATTGTCTGCAGTCCCCATTATGCATTTCACATGCAGCATTTATTAGTCCAACAAAAAGGTGAAAATGTAGAATAACAATATTCTTTAAAGCAAAATTCCCTCACTACAAGAAGGATGCTGAAGTGCTGGAGCGTGTCCAGAGAAGGGCAACGAAGCTGGTGAGGGGTCTGGAGCACAAGTCTCATGAGGAGCGGCTGAGGGAACTGGGGTTGTTCAGTCTGGAGAAGAGGAGGCTGAGGGGAGACCTCATCGCTCTCTACAACTACCTGAAAGGGGGTTGTGGCGACGAGGGTGTTGGTCTCTTCTCCCCAGTAACTAGCAATAGGACGAGAGGAAATGGCCTCAAGTTGCGCCAAGGGAGGTTTAGATTGGGTGTTAGGAAAAATTTCTTCACTGAGAGAGTGGTCAGGCATTGGAACAGGCTGCCCTGGGAGGTGGTGGAGTCACCATCACTGGAAGTGTTCAAAAAACGTGTGGACGTGGCACTTCAGGACAAGGTTTAGGGGACATGGTGGTGTTGGGTTGCTGGTTGGACTTGATGATCTTAAAGGTCTTTTCCAACCTTAATGATTCTGTGATTCTGTGATCACCAAGCCAAGTCCAGGTGGTTTAACATGTCCTTAACTGC
>NW_010561057.1:44977-68354 GCF_000687285.1 Phaethon lepturus | reverse complement strand
GAGCTTATGGGTCAGGATTAAAGGGACGGCAGGGACAGGTAACATGGTAGTGGGAGTCTGCTACAGGACACTGACCAGGAAGACTGAGGCGACGAAGCCATCTATAGACAGATAGGAGCAGACTCACATTCACAAGCCCTGGTCCTTATGGGGAACTTCAACTACCCCAAAATCTGTTGATCTGTTAGAGGGACAACAAAACAAGGCATAAGCAATCCAAGAGGTTCCTCAAATGTGTTGATGATAAATTCCTTCTCCAAGTGACAGAGGAGCCAATGAGGAGAGGTTCTATGTTGGACCTTGTTCGCACCAACAAGGAAAGGCTGCTGGGGAACGTGAAGCTCAAGGGCAGCCTTGGCTGCAGTGACCATGAAATGGTGGAGTTCAAGATCCTTAAGGCAGCGAGGAGGATGCACAGCAAGCTCACTACCCTGGACTAGGCAACAGACTTTGGCCTATCAGGGATCTGCTTGGCAGAGAACCATGGGATAAAACCCTGGAGGGAAGAGGAGTCCAAGAGCTGGCTAATAGTGAAGGATCACCTCCCTCAAGCTCAGGAGCGATGCATCCCAACAAAGAGGCAGTCAGGGAAAAACACCAGGAGGCCTGCATGTATGAACAAGGATGAAGTCAAACACAAAAAGGAAGCCTACAGATGGTGGAAGCAAGGACAGGTGGCCTGGGAGGAATGCAGAGGAATTGTCTGAGCAGCCAGGGATCAGGTTAGGAAAGCTAAAGCCCTGATAGAATTAATCTGGCCATGGACATCAAAGGTAACAAGAAAAGCTTCTATAGGAACATAGGTGATAAAAGGAAGACTAGGGAAAATGTGGGCCCTCTCCAGAAAGAAACAGGAGATCATGTTACCTGGGATATGGAGAATGTTGAGGTCTTCTCAAGGACTTTTTTGCCTCAGTATTCACTGGCACGTGCTCAAGCCACGCTGCCCAAGTTGCAGAAGGCAAAGGCAGGGTCTGGGAGAATGAAGAACCACCCACTGTAGAAGAAGATCAGGTTTGAAACCACCTAAGGAACCTGAAAGTGCATAAGTCCATGGGACATGGTGAGATGCATCTGCAGGTTCTCGAGGGAACTGACAGATGAAGTTGCTAAGCCACTATCAACTGTTTTTGAGAAGTTGTGGCAGTGCAATGAAGTTCTCACTGACTGGAAAAGGGGAAACATTGCACCCATTTTTAAAAGGGAAAAAAGGAAGACCCAAGGAACTACAGGCTCTGTCAGTCTCACCTCTGTGTCTGGCACAATTATGGAGCAGATTCTCCTGGAACTATGCTAAGGCATAAGGAAAACAGAGAGGTGATTGGTGAAGCCAACATGGCTTCACTAAGGGCAAACTGTGCCAGACAAATCTGGTGACTTTCTACAATGGAGTTACAGCGTTGGTGGATAAGGGAAGAGTGACTGATGTCATCTGCCTGGACTTGTGCAAAGCATTTGACGCTGTCCCACACAACATTCTTGTTCTCTAAATTGGAGAGACATGGACTTGACGGATGAACCACTTGCTGGATAAGGAATTTTCTGCATGGTCTCAAAGAGTTGCAGTCAATGGCTCAATATCCAAGTGGAGACCAGCAATGAGTGCCATTCTTCAGGGGTCAGTATTGGGATCAGCACTGTTTAACATCTTTGTGAGCAGCATGGACAGTGGGATTGAGTGCACTCTCAGCAAGTTTGCAGACAACACCAAGCTGACTGGTGCAGTTGACATGCCTGAGGGACAGGATGCCATTCATAGGGGCTTTGACAGGCCTGAAAGGTGGGCCTGTGAGAACCTCATGAGGTTCAAAAAGGCTGAGTGCAAGGTCCTGTACCTTGGTCTGAGCAATCCCAAGCACAAATCCAGGCTGGGCGGAGAATGAATTGAGAGCAGCCTTGCAGAGGAGGACTTGAGGGTGTTGGTTGATAAGAAGCTCAACATGACCCAGCAATGTGTGCTTGCAGCCCAGAAAGCCAATCATATCCTGATCTGCACAAAAAGAATCATGGCCAACAGGTCAAGGGAGCTGATTCTCCCCGTCTACTCTGTTCTCATGAGACCGCACTTGGAGTACTGCATTCAGGTTTGGGACCCCCAACAAAAGAAGGACATGGACCTGTTGGATTGAGTCCAGAGGATGACTATGAAGATGATCAGGGGGCTGGAGCACCTCACCTCTGAAGACAGAGAGAGTTGGGGCTGTTGAGCCTGGAGAAGAGAAGGCTTCGGGAGACCTTACCACAGCCTTTCAGTACCTGAAGGGGGGCTACAAGGAAGCTGGAGAGGGACTTTTTACAAGAGCATGTAATGATAACAACAAGTAATGGCTTTAAACTGAAAGAGGGTAGATTTAGATTAGATACAAGGAAGACATTTTTCACAATGATGGTGGGAGGTTGCTCACAGAATTTTAGTTGTCCCATCCTGGGAAATGTTCAAGGCCAGGTTGGGTGAAGCTTTGAGCAACCTGGTCTAGTGGAAGGTATCGCTGCCCATGGCAGGGATCTTGCGATTACATGATCTTTAAGGTCCCTTCCAATGCAAAACATGTTATAATTTTATTATTCTATGATTTTAAAGTGTTACTTTTTCATTAATTTATAAAAGTGTCACATACTTTATTTAGTCTAGTAATCCCATACGTTCTGTTGTTTCCACACTGGGATTGTGATAGAGATTTGCTGCCAGATCAACAACTAAAGGGTAAAGTCTTACTTAATAGGGAGATTTTGTTTATTAGCATTGATATTAACAAGTCTGTTTGGGGATTTTTTTATTGCTTCTTGCAAAACAACTTTTTTTAATAAGCATTAAAAAGTTAGGCATACTGTCTTCTCCACAAATATTGTGAAAACTTATGATTTGTTGCAAATGGATTTTCCTAAATAAACATTAAAATTGATTAAATACACCAGATAGAGTTTCTTGCTATGTTTTTATGTTTATTTATGTATTCTGTATATGTATTATTATCAATAAGTAAAGGGGAAAAAAGCAAAATTCATACATTCTTCTAAGCTAAAAACCATATATATACACATACATATATATAAAAAAAGAATTTAAAAGAAATTTAATATGTAATGAAATTGTAAGGAGGGGGAAAATCAAATGTAGACCTGGATTTTAAAAGGTGTTGAGCCTCATCACTGTAACTGAGGCAACTGAAAACTATGAACTTGGGATATACATGAAACAGCGTTTACCATTTTCTTTGTAATTATTTGGATGGCTCTAGTGTATATCATATCTGTATGCTGCCAAATAGCAGATTTATAACAGTATCACTGTGGCAGCATGTGTGTCTTCAAGTTTGTGTCTTCAAGTGTGTGTAGATGGTGGAGGGAGGGAGGAATCAAAAACACTTCAGTATCTGTGGCCATGTAGCTTCACTTTTTTATGTAGCTGTATTCACTTCAGTGCTTTACTGTGACATATCATACATCAACATTACAAGCTGGCAAGCAGAGATAAATAGTGGCAAAGCTCTTTTTATGTTACTTTGTATTGGTGAATACTTTGGAATCTCATTTTTAACAGTTTAAGGTTGAAATACCATAGATTCCCAACAACTTTATTTAAATACACAGATGAATAGTACAGAGCACACATTTAAAAATGAAAGCAGCTCATCATCAACATCCACACACTTACACACACACAAACTCATAGAGAGCATGTCAAATGAATTAAATTCACCAACTTTCTCTTCAGTTCTGTCTTTTATAGGAAAGGATAATGACTGTTTCTCCTCACAGAAAACATCAAGGAAACAGCTAGGGAAAAAAACAGTAACTATGGCCTGATTTAAAAGGCTAGTATTTATTTCTGAAGATTTTTTTTACTTTGTTTGCATGTTTCTAAGCTTCAACCTACGTTTTTTCTTATTTTGCGTTTAAATACAACAAATAAAACAAGCAAAGTTAGTGCTTTTCTTTTGCTCTGAAAGTACAATATTATAATAGTAAAAGTAAGAACAACCATAATAGAAATAATGATGATAATAATAATGGAAGTGCAGACAACATCCTGTCATCCTCACACCAACCAGAAATGCCTCGAAGTACAGGAAAAATAGATGCAGCAAATGAGAATGCAACAAGAGTGAATAAATACAGAATACAGCCTGACTGTCTGAATTTACTTCAGATCAATGTAAAAAGTGAATTCTGTACATACTCAGTTCAGATCACAGAATTCTTCACCCTGCAGAAACGGGAGCTTTCATGTCCCCCACTATCCCCTCCCATTAACAATGGACAGTGTAGCTTACATGCTGCAGAAATTGTTATATCTACACATCTGGCTAGTTAGAGAAAAGCTGATGCAGTTAGAGAAAGACCCATATATAAGCCCTTTTTCCTCTAAAAATGGTGGTCTAATCCATCATTGAAAATCATGGTTTTTCACAGTTACGCTTATGACATTGTCTGTGTAATTAAATCTTTATCTAGGAGACATAAACCCCTGCCTAGATGTGCTCCGACATGAATACCCTCTGCTAATCACAGCTGTGATGGCACCACTTCTCTCTTACCAGGAGAAGTGAGTCCCTAAAAACAGAAAAACTGGGCAAACTGACAGTCTGTAAAATGAACCTAGGACTGCAGAAATCACCTTCAAAACGACTGGCTACTCTGGTTATACATGACATAAATAAGATATGCCACATACACCCTGGTATATGACATCTCTCAGAAGGTCTAGTCACAGACGCATTTATGGAGGTCTTGGTTAGCCTTCCAACAAATACATATGAAACCAAATTTTCAGAGAACCTAGTGGATTTTGTGAAAAGACTACATTTTATTGATTTGTTTAAAGAGGAAAAAATAGAAATAAGCACTTTCACTGAAAATTTATTGTCTTGATTACACCAAAATTATACATTAACAAATTTTCCAAATAAGGAAAATATGGATGAAAACACATAAATGTAATTTTATATGGCAAAATCTAGATATGTATGGGGGGGGGAAAGTCAGAGTTCTTTAACTGAAAAAGACAAAAACCTCCACTTTTCCCACCTGAAACCACAGGAGAACATAAAAAACAGGTCAAATGCACTAATAGAAATAAGAAAATAAAATTTCCCCTATTTTCTTTCTTAGATGTCTGAGACTGAAGGTGGGAGGGGTCAGTTAGGGAAACAATTTACCTGTGGCACCTTTTAGGACTCTGAAAGTCACTTCGCAGCTTCTTCATTGAAGTCATCATGGTAGAATGTTACTCCCAAAATAAAGTGACCATTTTTTGAGCTTCCTAATGCATGAGGCTAGTTGAAAGCTGTGTAACTAACAGCACTTCGTTTGTAAAACGTTAAGGTACATATAAAAAGGAGTGATGGTTGTATTATTTTAAAATACCTTGTAATATCCTACATCATGTTAGAAAATTATTTCTTAAGAAATTAGATTAAGAGTAATAAAGAATCAAATTCTTACTAACGGTTGATAATCAAGCAGTCTTTTCTTAACAGTCAAGGACAACGGAAATACTTTTATTTCTACTGACTGGTTATGCACATCTGTTTTCAGTCTTCAGGATTACTTTTGTGATTGGCACTGTGCTAAATTATTTGGATAAAATCTGATAATAATGACAGGGAAATTATATAAGAGAGTCATCTAATTCTGTGTTAATGAATAATTCTGCTTCACTGAGGAAAAACCATGAGATTTCAACACCATTGATTCCCTCTAAATACAAAATAACTTAGTACAAGATACTGCATGTTTTACAGGATTTGTATTTTTGTGTGATGCTGCAATAAAGTGCTTAATAACTAGACTCATTAATGCTAATGGTAAATCAGTGAGATTAAATATTTCTATAAATCTTTTTATTAATAAAACAGAGGGCTCATTAAAGAACTATTGAACTGTTAAGCTGAAATATTTCAGTATCAGCATTTTATAAACATTTCAATTACCACAGGTTGACAACACAGAAGGGGAGGAATAAAAGAGTCTAACAATTGTGTAGGACACACACTGCCAGCTCAGCTTGTTGTGAAATAAAGGATAATGTTTCAGTGCAATCATAATGTACAGCAAATTGAACATTTTTTAAAATAAATATATAAAGCATCTCTAATTTGTGCTGTTCAAGGACCTTCTGAAGGACTGTGTGCTACTACTGTTCACTATATCATTTTACTACTATCCTTAGAAACATGATTGCCATATTGAAAGGAATTTGAACAGCTGAGGACAAAGAATTGCATACTTAAACACCAAAAAGCTAATCATAACTTAAAAGAACAAAGTGAAGAATAAAGTCCCCTCAGTAAGAATGTTTAACACATGTAAGTAGTGAAAAATGATAGCTAGAAGTCTACACTTCAAACGTGCTATAACACATCAGAAAGCAGAAAATTACCACAGAGCAAGTGTTGGGACAGTGTCAGACAATATAATGTCCTGATTCTTTTGAAATTGTTCATATTAAACCTGTACCTAGCGCTTTTCCTGATAATTATTACGTAAGTGCTGTGGGGAAAAAAATAAGACATCTGCATGAGGTACTAAGTAGAGAGAAATAAATCAGTTGAGTAATTTGATTTTACCATCAAGGTGTCCCTTATTCTCAACTTCTGAATGATATTAAACTGAAAAGAAGTTGATGTGGAATAAAGTGAGGAAGAGAGAGAATCTAATGGTAGAAGATGTAAGAAAAGGTGTACTTTCAGTATCTGGGATTTCTCCACTAGGGGAAGAAAATAATTCCATTGTAGTCTCCAGTTTCTTGAATTATAGTTGATGGAGAGAAAAAGAGCCTTTTATTTTGAGCTTAGTGTATCATGAAAATAATGCAAGATATTCTCTTATTCTCTTTATAGTTCTGAAATGTGTATTATCATCTAGTAGGGACAGGACATTCTTTTTCATCCCTTTTTTTTGGCGTTGCATGAACCTATTTCTCTCTATGTCAGTAGATTTTCAACCCATGAGGACAAATTAATCTTTCACATAAGTGCTGCAATTCTCTGAAGTTAAAAGGTCAGCAAAAAGTTACTCAGAAGTACAAGTAAATCTGATATAAACATATCATCAGCGTAACTCTTTTCCAAAGCTCTTTTGTCCATCGGTTGAGGTGGAAGGGCAAGTTGTTCTCTGATATGGTAATCTCTCATTGTCAGTTCTCATTGTGGGAGCATGAAAGGAACATGATCTTTCTCCTAAACAGCAAGATATTATTAACGCTTAAGTAGCACAAGGGTTACTTAGACTTGACTTTTTTTAATTACCTCAACAATATATTTTATTCATATAGATAAATTCCTTCAAATTCCATGAACTTTAAAATCTCATATACTTGTATGATTAGAAAATTGTATGCTAAACCACTTTCAGAATTAAACAATCAGGAAGAATCTTTTATTTTGAAACATTATCAAAGCAGATAACTGATTTAAAAAGAATCTTTAACAACGTTAAACATAATGTGAAGGAACAGTCTTTAATATACCTTGATGTTTAGTTTTTGTTGTTAGGTAAGAGACAAAGTAAGTTTTCGGCATGTATCCCAAGACACCAAAATCTTGATAACATAGAAAATTTGGCTTAATTTTTATCGAAACCAGAAACTAACTGTTTTACACTTTGAGATCTACCTGCAAACAAAATCCAAATATTTGGTTGACCAATTGGAATCTCACCCAGTCATATTAAAAAAAGTTTAAGTTTGCTGTGATGTATTTTGCTTCTCCAGGTTTAAAATTTTAGCAGAATATCTGGAATATCTAAATTACTTTCATTTACATATACATGTGATATACATGAGCAAATTTTGATTAATGTTTACATTATTTATCTTACAGAGTACTTAAATCTAATGAACACTTACACTAATCACTTTTGCATCAGGAGTAGGGGAATAACTTGAAAAGACTGCATAACAACAACATCGAAGAAATTAACAAGGTCAAAAAATACTCAATAAGAAGTAGAATAGCTTCCTAGTGATATAGGTAAAAATGAATGAAAACTTTGGTTTGAAAAAAATAGTGATAAACTAATAGTGATAAACTAATAGTGATAAACTAATAGTGATAAACTACTTCATGTCTATCATAGAATTATAGAATCATGGAATCACAGAACATCCTGGATTGTAGGGGACTTTCAAAGGTCATCTAGTCCAAGCTCCCTGCCACAGGCAGGAACATATTCCACTAGATCAGGTTGCTCAAAACCCCATCCAACCTGACTTTGAACACTGCCAATAATGGGGCATCTACAACTTCTGTGGGAAATCTGTTCCAATGTCTCACTACCCTCATCTTAAAAAAATTTCTTCCTTACATCCAATATAAACTGACACTCCTTTAGTTTAAAACCATTGCTCCTTATTTTGTCACTACAGGCCTTGGTAAAAAGCTTTGTCCGTCTTCTGTATAAGCCCTCTTTATACATTGATAGGCTGCAGTGAGGTGTCCCCAGAGCCTTCTCTTGTTCAGGCTGAACAAGCCCAAGTCTCTCAGCCTTTCTTCATAGCGGAAGTGTTCCATCTCTCTGATCATTTTTGCGGCTCTCCTCTGGACCTGCTCCAAAAGATCCACGTCTGCCTTGTTCTGGGGACTCCAGAGCTGGACAGAATACTCCAGGTGGGGTTTCACGAGGGTGGAGTAGAAGGGCAGAATCATCACCCTCCACCTCCTGGCCATGCTTCTTTTTATGCACACCAGGATATGATTGGCTTTCCGGGCTGCAAGCACAGATTGTCAGCTAATGTACAATTTTACATCAAGCTTATCCCCAAGTCTTTCTCTGCAAGGCTGCTCTCAATCAATTAATCCTCCAGTCTGTACTGATACTAGGGGTTACACCAATCCAGGTGCAGGACCCTGCACTCCCTTTATCAAACTTCATGAGGTTCACATGTGCTCATTCCTCAAACTTGTCAGGGTCCCTCTGGATGATATCCCTTCCTTCTACCAAATCAACTGCACCACCCAGCTTAGTGTCATCTACAAACTTGCTGAGGATGTACTTGATCCCACTGTCTATGTCATTGATGAAGATATTAAATGGTATTGGTCCCAGTATGGGCCCCTAAGGAACAACATTAGTTACTTGTTTCCACTTGAACATTGACCAATTAACTGTAACTCTCTGGACACAGCCCTCCAAGCCAATGCCTTATCCATCCAATGGTCTATTCATCAAACCCCTATCTCTCCAATTTAGCAGCAAGAATGTTGGGGGGGACCATATCAAAGGCCTCAGAGAATTCTAGGTAGATGACATCCACAGCTCTTCCCTTGTCTACTGATGCAGTAACTCCATCATAGAAAGCGGCTAGATTAGTCAGGCACAATTTGCCCTTGTTGAAGCCATGTTGCCTCTGTCTAATCATCTCCCTGTCTTCCATATGTCTCAATATGTCTTCTAGGAGGATATGCTCCATGATCTTACTGGGCACAGAGGTGAGGCTGACTGATCAATAGTCCCTAGGGTCCTCCTTTTTGGCCTTTTTAAAAACAGGAGTGATTTTTCCCTTTCTCCAGTCACTGGGGACTTTGCTTGACTGCCATGATTTTTCGAATATGATGTGGAGTGGCTTGGGAATTACACCAGACAATTCACTCCAGACCCTGGGATGCATCTACTTTAATTTACCAGCAGCTACTTTCATTTCAGGAGCTCAGAGTATTTGACAACTCTTGGATGCTTAATTTTCACAGAAATTTACAATCGTTATTTCATATTCTACTGTGTGATATAATTGTATATGTTATTTGCCTTACTGTAAATTAACAGTAGTGAAGAAGAGTATTGCAGAGAAGTGAACATGAGTTTTGTACTCAATTGTAATAAAAAATATCAAATGTCTTGCCAAAAATGTAATGTGGCCAAGATGGGAAGTCTAATGTAGTCATCTGCTTTATTAAATATGCCATTTCCTCTAACATGGGTAAAGATACGTTTATTTTATTTCTCCAGGGAAGATTTCAGAAACCTATGTTCCGAAGTGTACTGAGTTTTGACTCAAAGGAAAGAGTAACAAATATTGAATCGTCACTTCCTTCATCCAAAAACCTATGCTGAAACTCATCACTGCTTGTTGGCCAAAAGAAAAATCATTGTGTCTTCAAAAGGGACGGTTCTAGACGTTCCAGGAAGAGCAAACTGTTATGGATGATCTGATACTTAAAGGGGAATGAATTGTACTGCTGTAATCACTGAGTTCAGAAATGATGCTTCTGTCTTTGGGACAGAGGAAAGTAGAAAGGTGGGGAAGTGTGAACTCAATATGTTGAAGAAAACATGAAAAATAGCCATCTGGCCTATATCACCAAAGGCCAACCCACATGAGCAATGCCCTCATCCCAGAAACCCTCAGAAAAAGTCCAAGGGTCCACAGCAGTGGTGTCATAACTTTCTACAGTGAATAATGAACACTAAGATTGTAATGTATTATTATAATCCCAGGGGTTCTGTTGTTTTTGCCTGGAGTTAATAGGAAGATGAATACTCTCTGGTAATAAATATACATGTAACTTTGTCTGGCACAAAATTATTGTGTGCCTAGTAGTAACCAATATTTCCTTTTATCATACAGAAAAATGTCTGACAGTGTCAAAAAATTAGACATTTCAGTTATAAACTATTTAGTACCTGCTATCACATCACAGCAGATGCATTAAAAACAAAACAAAATAACACCAATACAAACTATGAAACATTGATTAAGGAAGACTTTGAATTTTCTTGGAATTGTTGGAATAAAGAAATATGTTGACTGAATGCACCAGTCAGGCTTGTCATTTACATTATATATCTGTCTCCAACAGGTTTATTAATACTTTAAAAGAAACTATTAGTCTACTAGGGAAAATTAGGAAAAGTTTACTTATAAATAAGTTCTCTAGGTCTAATTCATAACAGAAATATGAAAGTGTTGTCATTTTTTTATAAAGAAAAGAGGAGACACAAGCTGGACCCTAAAGGAAAAGCAAAATATGCAAAAATATTAGGAAGATAAATTCAAGCTTATCATTTTAATGTTGTTATTTTTCAAACTCTCTTCAGAATACAAAAGCCTTTTGAGTTACCCTGACTGTATCAGAAAAGTTATTGCCAGATTCTATGGAGAAACCAAAGATCACTTGTGGTCATTGTGATGTTGGCTGTGTAGCTATAAGAAATTGACTGTTATTAGCCATAGTACATTTCATAACAGGCAGTACTATCAACAACTCAATTGATTTGTTGTCCATCTGAATGTATTTTTCACTAGTCAGCCCGTAGTTACAGGATCTGCCCATACGGCAAACAAAAGCAAAGTTTCAAACTTCATAATAAATGTTTTTTGATATCTGTACAGTACACAAGCATCTTGTGAAAAGTTGTTTTATTCTGCTTCTTGTGGAAATAAATCATTCAAGAGAAAGGCCTAAGCATGTTGAATTATCTTGATACATAAACAAAAAACCATGGGTATATCTCAGTGATCTCTGAGGCACACAAGTGTTGACCTAAATTGGGAGATCAGTTTTTGGTGTGACATACAAGCACAGTTTACTAAACAAGGTTTTGGGCAGGGCTGCTTGTGTTTGTTCTCCCATGAGCATTGTGCCTACACAAACCATGTGATTCTACAATCTGAAACAAAATTATGGAAAAAAAATCATATGGTCATTTTAGGATTGCAGCTCAAAGCTTGTTATCACCAATTAAATAAGAGGTGGATTGGTTTTGCCAGTGACAAACTAGTTCTGATCCTGATTTGTGAAAATCTGCCAAGCTGAGACTACCAGGCCATTAGCCAGAGAGCTATGACTCCTACTCAAATTGCTGAATTAGTTCTTACTTGGGGGACAGGATTTCACTGGCTGGTATTTTGAAGACCACATAATTTTTTCACACTTTGTTGCTATGATTTTCCTTCTCTCAGGTATTCAGTCACCATTTTTTCTTTCAGTAGCCTTAAGGCAGAAAGAACTAAGTATATCAGTGTTTTCTGCATTGATGATTTTTTGTACTAAAAGCAGATCAAAACAAACTGAAGAGGTTGATTCTGTGGAAAAATGTCAAGTCAAAATGTTTTTTAAAAATATGTGAACTAATTCTGTGGTTTAAACCTCCCTGCCTTACATCACACAGGCAAATGATCCTGACCAAAGTGAAATCTGTAGATTTTGTAAAGATAACTTCAAACAGGCTCAGTATGGAAATGTGCCATCTACTAATTTTGGAAGTCATCCAAGAGAACTGACAAAATCTATCAAGTATCTCTGTGGATAATGGGCATGCAGGGCCACTCAGCAGAGGGTAACCTCATTCGCCATGAGGGAACTACTTTGAAAGCTTTTTAAAAATCATGCTAAAGTGTTAAAATGTTCTGAATCAAAATCCTGGACTTAACAACAATTAAAACTTAAGAAGAATGAACATTTAGTTAACATTAATATTTAATCAACAAATTAACGTTAACATGTAAAAGAAATACTGAGAATTCCCTTCCATGATTTTTAACTCAAATTGGGATAAATGCAGACCTTGGTAAGAACAGGATGACAACAATGTGATTGCAAGATGTATCTCAGGCTAGAGTTTTGTTAAAATACTAGTCCCTTTTCCAACAAAGGCAAGATACTCCACATCTCTTAGAACTAAGGAATGGGTAACATATCTCATTCTTAGTCAGCCAGGTCTCCTCCCTCTGACAGTGATCAATGCTTGATGTGCAGAGGAAGGCTGAAGGCTACAATAATGCACCTAAGCATTCTGGGAATGCAGGAAGTGTTAATGAAGAGGAGAAAACTTCCTTCTTCCTTCTGAAGACCAGCTTAAAGCATAAAAAATAGGAAATCCATATGAAATCAATTATATGTTTACATTGTGTTATCATAGTATATACCTATGCCATAAAACCTACAGTATGTTCTCCCTTATTAATATTTTATTTAATGTAATCATTCTCACTTTACATTTAGTACTGAACTACGTCTTCAGTATTTAAAAAAAAAAGACGCTGGCATTATCTGTGAAGATGAGAGCCAAGTAAGTATAAATGACATGTGTAGGAGTATCTATGCTTACAGACAGACGTAAAGGTACGTGAGGGTGTGGCTGGACTAATGATGGAGTTAACCATTTGGTATGTTCAATGAATAGATATTTCCAGAAGGTTAAACAGCATTCCAAGTTATACAGAGTAGTTGCCTAAATACTGATTGAATGCATCAAAAAACTTTAAGGACCTGGAGATAAGCACTTGCTCTGTTAATAGAAGTGCTGCCCATTTTCATCTAGCAGCTTATCTCCTGAGTGACTAAAGGGACCTCAGGCCAAGTTACAAAGGGGTTTAATGACCTTGCAAACAAAGTAACTGTTAAGAGAATGTCTTATTGCCAGTTAGACAATAACTTCAACTATGTTTGAATAACACTCATCAGTTTAAAAGCCATGCCTGATAGACACTCAAAAGGCATGAGAGATCCCAAAAGTATTTGGCCTTACTCTTGATGGATTTAAAAAATTTGTGAAAATTTGTTATGAATCAACAGTGGGAGTTTTAGCTTCATACATCACAAGATCCTGCACCTTCTCTGTTGCCACTCTGAATGATCACAGAAGGAACATTTCTAATGCTTTGCAGAAGCAATCAGATTTGTAAAGAAACTCAGAAAAACATGTTGACTTAGGACCAGATTAATTTATGCAAGTATTTGTTTTAGCTATGCATACTCTATAATGTTTAGATAAACTGTGGGTTATGGAATGTGCAGAATATAAACCCAAAGATTTTTATTGTCACTACTTAGAAAGCAGGTAGGTAAGAGGACTAAATTCACAGAAATCTCATTGCTTTTCTCTCTTTTTTCATACTGAGAAAAAAAAGTCATTATTATTAAAAATGGACTAATGGAAGTTATGTCCAGATACAGTTTACAATTGGACAGTCTTTGATACCAGCATTTCTATCTAAACTAACACTGGAAATCACAATTGGATTAAATAATGCTAACCACTAAAATATAATTTCTTACATAATTTTTACTCAAAAAAAAGGGTAACATCATTTTAACAGTTGCAGTTCTATATTATGATAATGAACTTAATCACATTTCATACTTCAGGTTTTATTTAATAATCTATAGACTCCAGGAAGGATTTGTGTTTGATGGACAATTTGATCTCTGGGATGGGACTTTTCCCCGGTTTCCTCTGAGGCACATATCAGCCTTGGCCATGTCTGTGCTCTGAGATGATAGATAGACTCTAGCAACTATGGGTACGTGTCAGACATACCTTTCTCCCCTGCTTGAGAAAGGAATTTACTACTTTTTTGGATTGGCAGGACCCTTTAAAGGACTTATACCTTCTGATATATGAAGTGTGATTGACTTGCTGAGATAACTGGAACTTCCTTGCCAAACAATGAATGCTGCTTTCATCGCTCCTGCAATGACTTTTCCAGAAATATTTAACCTGACTAACATCTGTTTGTCTTATTATATATCTGGCTAATATCTCAATAACCCATGAACATCCTTTCCAAAATCTAGCAAATAAGTTTATCATGGCATAGTGTCTTAGAGAGTCTCACTTGAAACTAAAACTCAGATACCTTAGCATCAGTGAAATGCAGGGTTGGAAGGGGCCTCGAGACATCATCAAGTCCTGTCTATGACAGAATCATCTAATTTATTCAGTAATCAGTCATAAAGATTTGGGATTTTCTGCTGGAAAAGATGAACATTTATAGCAAAGATAAATGATGGTGTGTCTTCTGTGATACTAATATATACTAACAATCTCCTTGTAATTAATTTTAATAACTGGTGCTACTGGTTTGATGCTATAAATAGAACTAGATTGAAGCCAAGCCATTTTCTGAATATTCTGCTTAGGATACTTCTGGTAGGATCAGCTAAGGGATGACTTTGTCACAAAATTATCATTTTGTGACTTCTATGTAGTATGTGAAGCACATGACATTTACTTATAGGTGGCTGACTACCCAGATATTCCCCATTTTGTTTTATTTATCCCTTTTTTTTAGGTATTGTATTCTTGTCTATGCTATATTTCAATCTGTTAACTTCAGACCTATTTTTCATGATCATTTGGATTTCTGAATGTGTCTGCCAGAATAATTGGTGCTGTTGGACTGAACTCATCAAACATTGAACTTAATGCAATTAAGTTTTAAGTTTTAATTAATTAATTTAACATTGAACTCAGCAAAAGGCATCTTCTTAGGAGCTATCATTTGCTATTGTATTTGGCAAGTATGGTTATCAGGCAATGAACAAAGCAGATCTCCTACTGGTATCTTAAGCACTGTCAGCTTGAAAAACAAAGGAGAAGAGACTGGGGGAAAATCAAAAGTACAAAGTGCTATTGGTTTTACTGAGAGATCATCATCATTTGAGTATGTCTGAGGATCTACAATTTTTATTTCTAAAATATAGAAACCTCAATGACTCATTGCTATGTACCTACTCCTAGAGAAGAACATTCACTTTTTTTGAGGTACTGTTAAAATTTAAACACCTAAAAATATCTATACACTTAGCAAGTATCTTCCTAGATGATTTTGAACCATAAAGCTTTTCCCCTTCATTTGTGGCACTGCTGCATCAAAGTGTGTGAGGAATATCTCTCTTTCTGCCTTCATTCCCTCACTCTAGCTAAGGCGAAGTAACCAAAACACAGGCACTCAGGAACATATGAATTTTATGGAACACAAGAGGTGAAACTCATGTAGGCTACAGAGGAAGTGGGTGTCTCTGGTTTTATACACAAGTGCATTAACCACTGAAGAGAAAGGAACTCTAAACCTCCCTTCTTTTGGCGGATACACTTCCAAAAAAGAATGGCCACAACTCCATTCTGTGCAGTACCCTATCCTGTTCATTTGCATTAAATTCCGATAGGTTGCTTAAGAAAATCTATCTGGGAGAATATCTGGTTTTGGGATCCAGACCATGCCTGTCAGATTGTCAACCTGCCCTGCAGGAA
Organism: Phaethon lepturus; assembly: GCF_000687285.1. Lineage (NCBI taxonomy): Eukaryota > Metazoa > Chordata > Aves > Phaethontiformes > Phaethontidae > Phaethon > Phaethon lepturus. Next base: position 52,376 of record NW_010561057.1, on the reverse strand, counting down.
AAACACAGATCTAGGTGCCAGGTATTCCCAAGGTGAAGAGGCAGCTGACCAAGAATATTCAGTACCAGAAAACCCACTTTAAAGGTCTAAATTCTCCAGCGTAATAAGTACCTTTTAACCCTCCACATCCCTATGTAATGAGATACAAGAAAATGAGGTAATTATCCATGCTGCTGCTGCTATAACTAGCCTTGTAACTAAAGGTTATTTGCAGAATCAGGATCCTGCTCCATTCAAGTACTATGCAAACAAGAAAGAAGTTTCTGGACCAAAGGAACCAATGTATTTGCTACTTGCAGACACTTCCATATGAGTTGACCATCACTCCTGCAGGCATCCCTCTTCCCTCACTCCAAATTTCACACATATCAGAAAGCATGCTCTGTGTCTCTCCTCCTTGTAAGTTTAGGGGTTTTTGTGTGAAAAGTTTTGAAATAGTTGTATTCCCATTGAAATTACCATCAATTTGTGGCTTGCACTAAAACAAGTATGTTAGGTTTTTTTCAGAAACCAGAAGATGTGAAAATTTTCTTGCAATTAAATCTATTGGAAGCTTTAGTTGAAGCACTTTCTTTTCAACGTTAATTGTGTTTATTTGCACAGAGGTGTGTTGTCTTCATACCCTCTCCTTGCAAAAGGGAGTGTTATGAGGTTTCATGAACTACAGTGCTTATCTATTCTTTGCATAAAGTAATTTTTACAAACAATAATATCTAGAAGAAATTCAGCCAAAGATCTCTCAAGCCATGCTTTTACTATGCAAATAACAGGAAGTCAGTATAAAACCTAATTAAACTAAGAGTCACAACCCTAAAATTATAGGATTTAGTAAGTGATGAAATAATTTATTTTCTGATAATGAATGATTTGGCATAAACCATGTGAAAATATTTCCATTTATAAATAAGTTAGGGGAAAAAAGAACTCAGACCGGAAGGCTGGCACTATGGGCATCAGTGTAGCTTGATATTCCCACGTTCAATGAGTTACCAGTAACAGGTCTGTTACATCTCAAAGCTATCAGGGTGGGAAAAATACTAACATATAATATTTCTCTTTGGCTAAACAGCAATATCTCATACAACAGGAAAAGAAACATTTCCAGGCAACAATGCTGAGAAAGGATATGTGATTTATAATACCTTATTTCAGTAGATAAGACTAATTATATTTAATGTTGTAAGTTATAAAGGATACTTATCAGGCCCAGGCACAGACACTCCTCAGTTAAAGAAATTACTTAAAGAGAGACTGGAACATCCAGCCCTGTATTTATTTTTAAGGAGGGGTCCTATTTCTATATTGTGTCATTCAGTGCTACATAAGAGACTGAAATAATTTTTTTCTGCTCATGAAGTTTTTTATAGTCAAGTTGTTATTAATATATTAAAATATTGCAGCATTATATACTTAGACTTGCTAACATTAAGTTCCCAGTCTTCCATTGGAACATAATTCACAGCTCACAGATGTGTTACTGCAGAAACTTCCAGAACGTGACACCATCAGTATTAAAGTAATAATACGGTTGAAATCAATCATATTGAGTTTGAAAAGATATTTTCAAAGTTAACAGCCTAAAGCAGAGCCACAAACTGTTAATGACATTAAGTTGTTAATTGTTCAGAAACCTAAGCATTTTAATGCTACTGCCTATAAAGATGCAGCCAGCTTCCTAAAGCTGATCCATGTAATTGAAAATACTGCCGACACAAGTTATATGTACTCATTTCAGCTTTAAGTTCTATGCCTGGTTTCACCTAGATCATATGCACTTTCTTTTTGTGGGAACAGGCTATTTCATGAAATATTGCAAAGAAAAATAGAAATGTGGCTTTTGTCGTGATAAAGAGAATATGGAAGGGTCAGAGAAGATGCAGGCTTAGATTCCTCTGCCCCACAAAACAATTGAAAAAATCTAAGCATATGCTCCAGTTAAATCGTTCCAAAGTGTTTTTAGACTATGCCTCTGCCACAGCTCAACCATTTTCTCAACTGTAGAGCCAAACTGGCATGTTCATTTTTTTAACTTTATCACTGTGACTGTTGTGTCTGAGGATTTCTACTGATGCAAGCAGCACTTATGAACTAAAAAGTCACAAAAGGAAGATGTATCGGCTGAAAGAATTCTTTTCTTCGGAAAACAAAATGTTGATCACTGTGAAAGTTTTACGATTCATAAAACTGTCGTCTCTCTTCTGAATTTACACTCCCTCACCACATGAAACACTGGACAAAGTCATCATAGCTAATTACTGAGTACTAAACTAAGCAAATCCTGGCAAAGCTCATATAGCTATGGAGATCATCTGGATCCCAAACACCTGGTGAATCAAGCAACTGAGCTTCTGGATATTGCAAGAATTCACTTGGAAAGAGGGAAACATCCATTCTTACACACAAAAAAAATTAATTAGGAGAACTGAACATTTTTATTTTCAAAAATAATTTTGGTCTGTACCATAAAGTGATGACTGTCAGACAAGATTTACTATACATGGTAGTCAGGAGAAATGTAGAAATAAACTTAGAAGACTAATTTTGGAAGCACCTGTAGTAGCAAAAACTCTGTCTACCATATATGTTTGGCTGATTGCTTACTTTGGAAACTACTGAAGCCAGAGCTTACACAGCAATTAAAAAACATGAAACTATCCCCATTTGTATCAGTCCTTTTAAAAGACCCAGAAGTTATTCAAGAAAAGATAAAAATAGAGAAAAATAAATGAAACTGATAATTACAAGACAAAAGGTGGAGACACAATATAGACTAAAATAAATAAAATAAACTTATAAGTAAGTAAAAACTAAAATAAATAAGTAAAATAAATTTGGCTGCAATACTGAGGGTTGTGCAAGCAGCTAGTCACACACAAAAAAAAAAAAAAAACCCCACTGACCAGTTGCTTTTGATCCAACCCTTTACTTCCCTCCAACACTAAAGTCTAGAAGCAATTCTGACAAGTGTGTTATTGTGGAATTTTACTTCTTGTTTCAATTACTGGCATTTCTTTAATGGTTTTGCTCCTACTCTGGGTTTTCTGTAGGTATGCATTTACTCATATATTCTCCTCTCAGTCAATAATTGCATCTTTCTGCCAAGGGCCAGACCTTTTCTTATGTTTATGAAAAAGCCATCTTTTCCTCACTGTGTTTCATAAGTCAGTCTACATTCTATTGCTCCTGAGATCTTCTTTCAGATGGCTTCCTATTTTCTTCCATGTTTTTCTGAAAGGTAGAAACATAAAATGGGGTTTTCTGTATTACATCAATGAGTTGGATGATCATTTCTTGTCCTGAGTTAATAAAAGATTGTTATATATTTTTTCTCAATGACTTCTCAATGTCCCGTGAGTTAGAGGTAAGTAAAGGAAATAGCTAAAACATAGTGGCTGTTTCACACATAGGAGAATTTTCAGATTACTGCAGTCACTTGCTTTAGCTGGGATATATGAAGTAAAGCAGGAGAATAGGATACAGTTTTGTTTTCCTTTGCACACTAGAAATTATTAAGTCTTCTCAATGGAGGATTCACTCTCCAGTAGAGCACATACCATGTGTATTTTTCTGACCAGCACAAGTATAATATATGACCCATGAACTAGTCTTGCTACACTCCCATTGACAAAGATATTTGTGAAAGGATTTAAACAACAAACTACTCCAGCCATTTTCAAATTTTAGACTACATATTCCACATTATCCTCATTCTCCTAATGCTGTGTAACAGCTAAGAACTCCTTTTTGTTGTTGCTGTATGTTTTCTGAGTACATGTGAGACAGGTTTTTTTATACCCAATAAAATCTGGGAAAATGGGATTGTGAGATAATCTGGAAGAATGGTTGGAAGAAAACCACTCATAGATAATAATATTTGTTCATTTAACGTAGCAATTTATCAAACTTCATACAATAGTGTAGTTAGAATTAAGAAGTGTGGGGTGGAGAGGTTATCAGAGCTTTTGCTATTTCTTTGATAGTTGCCTCTAAGATTTTAAAATAAAATTGTCTGAACTTCTCATTTGTAAACTCCAGCCTTTCAGCCTGAACTCCAAATTTCCTCCATTTCACATCCACATCTACTCTTCTTTTTTTTTCCTGTTTATCCACTCAGGAGTGACCGGAATCTATTAACTCTTTCAGTCTCTGTGACCTGGTGTCCAACAATAGCTGTGCTGATATTCCCAGCTTTTCTTACACACTGGACAAGCTTTTCCAAAAGTAAATAATATCAGCTGCAGAAAAACTAACCTAGCCAAATCTGTGGTCTATTTTATGAACAAGAACAACTCTAATGATATAGGTGCAGCTCTATGATCTATTTTCACCAAGAAGAATGATGTAATAACACTTTATTCTTTCTACTTCATAGAGAAATACATGGAAAATGGGAATTGTAGTGGGATACAATGTAGACACAGGAGCAGATAACTTTATATTCTGTCATTGGGATCCACTACTTGGAAAAAAAGAATAGTTTTCCATAAAGGAGTGTGTTTCCCCTTGACATAGGTATAACTGATCCCAAACATCACTGCTGCAAGAAAGTGAGCCCAGGTGACGTATTTTAAAGTGGCTGCTGATGCTTTGATATGACTAACATTCACCTTTAAAATAAATATTGCTTCAGGAAATCTTTCTCCTTTCCTCCTTCTTTCAGTGTTTCCAGGACTGTTTGGTTTGGGTTTTTTGTATAAAACATTTACTCAAAATGAAGTGAAAGTGGCTGTGGTTACTGGATGAAGTAAAATCATAAATGACTTCTTAGAAGCCCAAACCAAGATACTTGGCAATTAATCCTTTTATTAATGCATCAGCCCCACAAATTAATTCTCACTGCAAAAGACACATCTGTGTTGTTATTTTTCCTTGGAGATGGAAGTTTCCAGACAATTGTTGCTCATTTCATGTTTCAAAATTTAACATGACCACAACCATGATTTCTTTGCCATCTACTTAATGTAACTATTCCAGACATTACTTTCCTAAACGTCTCGAATTAAACATTCTCTGTCAATTACAGATGATAGAGATCTGCTAAGATAATGAGTGCTACTACAATGCCTGTTTTAATTGCTACTTTATAATCTCCAGACCTGAAAACCTCCAGAGACCTCTAATATATAAAACGCATTTCAGCTATGCAAGTGTGGAATTCATTACAAATTGTTTCTTCTCTCACTCCTTACACACTCTCTTTCCTTTCTCTTTTTAAAGAGCGAGAAGTCCTAAATGCCTTGGAAATGTGCCAACACCTTGGGATTTTGCAGTAAGTTGAAATATCACTTAAAGTTTAAGCACAATGCTTGAACTTTAATGAAACTCCACAGAACAGCGGAAAAAGCAGGAAAGCATGACCAGAAGGGTTGTTCAAAGAACAAAAACCAAATGGTGATATTTCTGCAAATGTACTATTGCCATGTTTTTCTTTAAGGGGAAACTATCAGCTTCAGAATTATTTTTGGCATCTCTCTGTAAGGACAACTGACCAAAAGACAAGCAGTAGTTTAGTGGGGTTTTTTTCTCTTTTTTTTTCTTAGCAAATCAGAAACATGGTGGACAAGAAAATATTTATTTGAATACATTTTTTCCCTGAAAGACAAACCTTTTGTAACATTTCAGGTTTGGTGACTGACTCAATCATTCCAGCAGTTAACTCATCTGTTTGTTCTTGTATCAAAGAGTTTATGGTTATAAGATATCCAGAGTCTCTGTAGAAAACATGAAAAAAAGTAGAGTTATCATATGCAAAGTCTCCGTTTATGCTGAGGTCATATTTAATACAGATGAGAAGGGGCCCATGAAAGGGAAGTGATTCAAAGCTACTTTTCTTTAGTTTCACTGAAAAGGCCATTATAGCTGATCTACATTACACTGACTGCAGCAATCAGATAGGACATCTACCCTTAAATCTACCCTTAGTCAACCCTTTCCATGCACGCTTCCATGGCTCTGTGCCACCATGGGGACTCATTTAGGGTGGGACAATCTTCAGTCATCCTTTAAACATAATTTTCTGGGTAATTCCTGGCTATTATGTGGGAAAAAGCATAGAGTGAGAAGAACAGAAGCTAAGTTTCAATACTGCAAAAATTATTCCATGGAATCATACTGTAAGAATAAAAGAGGAGAATGGAAGCCATCATCTAAAGAAACATACAACATTACATGTCCCCAAGTGAGGGAGGTGTTCTTTGTTCCTCTGCATCTGGAATACCTATGTATGACATCAGACATAGGCCTAACTTTCAACTGCTTCTTATAGTTTTTTCTAAAAAACCTAGTCCTGCACTGCAGTGGGTCACTTCTGTACGGTGACCAGGGGCACTCTGGAGTTACGACTCTCTTGGGATTGACTGAGCTTCACTGTTTGATTTGTTGGGGGTTTTTTACAGGTTTGTTCAATTAAAAATCATTTTACTGAGAAAAATTTCTTGTGATTGCACACATAATTTACATGAAAGTATTGTGAAGCAGACAGTTCAAAGTACGAGATAAAGTAACATTTAACTGTAGGTAATCAAATAATCCTTGTATTGGGACTTAATATCAGAAACAGGAAAAATAGTGGTGAGTATGAAAACACTTGTCACTCATGTTCACATTATGTTTCCTTTTAGTGAGAAGGAGTCTTATATTTCGCTTAGTCTCATACTTGGTGCCATGAGGTGAAGCTTCCTTATTACGGACTCTTTAAATTTCCACCTTGCATAGTACGAAACCAGTGCCAAATACATGAGCCCCCTCCCAGGTAAAGTTATGAGATCAATTGGAATTTTGTTTAAATAAAGACTTCAGGATATGGCCAGACCCCACTCCAGAACCTGATAGAGTAATTCAGTTAACCTATCTGCTGAATATGGTACAAGATCTTTTTGTGAAAAGTTGACTATGGCACTTTAAAAACTGTAAAGAATCACAGAATCACAGAATCATTAAGGTTGGAAAGGACCTTCGAGATCATCAAGTCCAACCATTAACCAAACACCACCATGCCCTCTAAACCATGGCCCGAAACGCCAAATCAACACATTTCTTGCATATTTCCAGCCTCCTCTTCTCCAGATTGAACAACCCCTCTTTCCTGAGCTGTTTCTCATAAGACTTGTGCTCCAGACCCTTCACCAGCTTCATTGCCCTCTATTGGACATGCTTGAGCACCTCAAAGTCCTTTTTGTAGTGAGGGGCCCAAAACTGAACACAGGATTCAAGGTGCAGCCTCACCAGTGCCGAGTACAGGGGCATGATCAGTTCCCTCCCCTTGCTGGCCACACTGTTTCTGATACAGGCCAGGATGCTGTTGACCGCCTTGGCCACCTGGGCACACTGCTGGCTCATGTTCAGCCAGCTGTCAACCAGCACCCCCGGGTCCTTTTCCACCAGGTATCTTTCCAGCCAC
>NW_010561057.1:35593-44308 GCF_000687285.1 Phaethon lepturus | reverse complement strand
TGGCCACGCCTCCAGTCATCTGGGCCCTCCCCTGTTAACCAGGCCTGCCGATAAATGGTGGAGAGTGGCTTAGCACTAGCTCTTTTGCTAGCTCTCTCAGTACTCTTGGGTGGATCCCATCAGGCCCCATAGACTTGTAGGTATCCAGGTGTCTGAGCAGGTCCTTAACTGTTTCCTGTTGGATTATGGGGAGTTTATTGTGCTCTCCATCCCCGTCTTCCAGCTCAAGAGGCTGAGTAGAAGTAAAAGAAGTAGCTATTACATTTCAAATGGTCCAGGGTAGCAGACAAAAAAAAAAAAAAATTGACTAATTTTAAAAAGCTAAGTCAGCTGCCAATGAAATATCCATTGATTTTAAAACTAAGAAGGTCCTTACTTATCAGATCTTGACCCAGTACCTAATGTATCATTGACTTCAGGACATGCATTTTATTTCCCCAATTTTTGGATAATGCCAGAGGTTACTTAGCTTTCAGGCAACACACTTAGCAAAGATTTGCCAAAGGTATGATGGTTGAAGATCTGGGAGGAACACCATTTTATAAGTTCCTGCAGATGGCAATTTAAAGTTTTTTCCATATGATGAGAACCACCTGAGCACAGGAGTGACTCAAAATCCAGATCTGGCTGGTAACCATAAGATACACCTGTAGTCTGGCCTATCACACACATTAGATTCAGGTGGCCTAAAGATGCCAGCTTTCCCTGTAGCATGCAGCGCCAGGATTCTCCTGTAAAGGCTCTGTCAGCTCCACAACAGGTGCACAAGAGCGCTTCAAACGTATGCTAGTTGATGCAGACCAGGTGTGGGTGCATAACAAGACCAAACATGGAGGCAGCTCTGAGTTTCCCTCACTGGTTTTCTCCCATATTCACTCATGACCACATAGGGTTGTCAGGCTGAATCTATGTAACCTGTATTAAATGGAAGTTTAGGTGTGTTGTGGCTCACATTCATGGTTCAGGCTTGAAATAAAAGCTACTAGTCCATGTTGCGTAGCGCTCAAGCTTTCACTTTTTTTCCGCATATACTACATGCATGCACCAAGCCTGTCCATGTGGCAAGTGATTTTCTAAGGCTGAGGTCTACAGCCCACTAAAGTGTACAGTGATGAAATTGTACCCAATGGACCATCATTAATTTGCCCAACACAGAAATTTCTATAGCATAATCTGGCAGTTTCCTCAACCTCTCAAGAATTGAATCTAAGGAATTCTTAACTACATTTGTTCTTCATCTCATGTATTAGAGTATGTTAAATATGCAGTATCTGCATGTTGCATAACAAAAAACTACTTGTGGTTCCACTTACTTCCCGTAATTACCAAGGTAAATCTTTGAAAGAAAGAATCCCATGATATCCCTGTGATTTCCCTGACAACCCAAAGAGGATTTAAATGAAATATTGAGAACTATAAGCAGCTTTTATTCACTGAGAATCCCTGTCCTTTATGGAAAAAAAAAAGCTGAGGAAACTAAAAAAAAAAAACAGCAACCAAAACTAGTTAGGGAAACAACAACAACAAAAATAGTTAGGGAAACTAACTTCAACAGTCTTAAATCCAGAGTTGTAAATTGGACGACTGTAGAGGATCAGTAGATATTTGGAAATCCTGGGGACTTTAGAGAGCCTGATTTAAATCTTATAAGGAAAATCTTGTAAGCAATCTAAAGATTTTCACAAGTGAATGAACATTGAGTTCAGACATTAATGTGCAAATTTGGATTAAACTATCTGTGTAGACCCAGTCACACAACAAGGCAACTGAGCCAGGCTTTACTTCAGATACAGTTCTTACCTGAGATATGTTCCTTGCAATATCAGTTAGCAGACACTCCAGAGAGCCCATACTCAAGGCTGGAAAAGTCAGAGTACAATATGCTAGCAGCACACTGGTATGATTCTTGTGCAGAGTATTCACGAGAATGATTCAGGTGCTGGCTGCACCCATTGCAATCTCCCTTTTCTGTGTCCTTCAACTGCCAGCACTTTTGAGTTTGACAGGAGAAACTTAAACGCATACACATTTTCCCTTATTTGAATTACTTGGCGATTGTAATATCACAGTCTGAAGTTTAGGTGACTTTCCATGTTTTGTAAATTATAAGTTTTCAACAATACACTAGCATTTTAGAAGACAAAATATTAGTATTATTAGAATTATTAGTATTAAAAAGGATATATGAAATGTAAAAAAGAAGAAAAGAACAACTGTCAAAAAACAAGTGGCTAATATTAATTTCATTCTCTGGTTAATGTTTGTTTCTTTTGTGTTTTGAAATGCAGCACAGTTAAAGGGATGTGTTTGGAGGGTGTGCAGGGTTTGAAAGAGAGTCCTTTTCCAGACTAAGAAGTAATTGGAAGCTTCATTTTAATAAAAAAGCAATGTAGGTCAGTGATCTAATGCAAATACTGGTTAATAGTAAGCCGATAGGTTGAGGATATTTGCCTCAATCAAAGGAGAAATATGTGTTTACTTCACAAATTTTTCAGTGCATTTGACACTAACAGGACACCTTCTCCCTATTCGGAGAAAAGGCATGAGACTAAATGAACAAGACAACTGCTTTATTTTCTGCAGGTGACCCTTCCCCTGGAACTGTAACATATTTGTTAGGGAAGGAATTCCTTTTCCATGTTCATGTTTTATAGATATATAGGTGATTTCAGTCTCCAACAAAATCCTCAGTCTATCCTGAGCAGTAACTACAAACAAGAATCCAGTGCTAATGAGTTCAGAAGGTAGCGTGCATTGACAGTTTCATGCACCTCTCAGTTTGTGAATATGGTCATGACTATTTTTGTTGCATTTCACCATTTTATTGTTGCCTTCCATAAAGGTTTTAGAGTAACACCCCTGAAGACTTACTCCTCCTGTTTTCCTCGAGCACATTTATCTTATCATTATTTGTTGTCTGAAAAATTTACTTTAATAGAGTGTTTGCTTATCATCACACACTGTTCAAGTCCAGGTCAGGTATTCCATGAGTGAAAAGGAAACAAAAGAGCCCAAAAGAGTCAGTTTTGTGAGGCTTATTGTTGTCACTCCAATAGGAGTTTTTCCAGAAATGGGAAGGGGAAAGGCAAGGGCAAAGGTGGCAGGAGGGAGGAAGAGGAAAGAATGAGGACAAAAGCAGAGACTTCTGAGTAGAGACCTAGGGAAATACAGAGAGCATAAGACACCATCCCCTGATCAAAGCATAGGGAGTTAATTTGCTGTATGCTGATTTTTAACTGCCAGTATAGAAAAACAGCTGTGATTTCAACAGTGTTTCCTCCAAACCAACTGAGGTAGCCATATATAGTACCAGAGGAAGAAAGGAAATTCTGGAATAATTAGTTTTATGTTTTTTAACTTAGTTAGACAATTTAGGCTTTCTGTGCCCACTCTTGCCCCTGAATTTTTACCTGCTCATAAACACATGCAAATCCAATTAATTGACCTTTATTATAACTGCTAGTGGCAAAACATGAAGTGACTTATGGCTTTTGTATATCAAGACTTTTTCAGGTGCACACAGGTGACATTGTTCCCTGTCTAGTTCAGACTGTGTTGTGAGTGTTTGTGTGAGTAAAAATGAGAAGAATTCCTAATTTTTGGTTGTGGATACTTGTTCAGAGAACCAGTAAATTAATTTATAACCAAGGCTACTGAGCTCAGTGAGTGACAGAGTTATCATCTCATTTTCAATTCTTGCTTTTATTTGTTTAGCAGCAATAAAAACTTCAAACTATAATAATGTCTTTTCATGCCAAGACATCTCTCTTTATGCATTAACATCTTCAGCTCTGGGAATAGTGCTATTAGTTAATTGCAATAATAAAACTGGCAGAAGAAGAAAGCACAAAATTATATAATATGTCTTTGAACAATATTATTAATTTCTCTGTAAGGAGGAATAGTTATAAAAACGATGATGTATATACTCAATAATATAATTACTAAGAAAAAATGCAATGCATAGGATAACAGAATGATAACAATACTGTACAGTGCATAGGATACCAGGCATAGTAAACTACTGATAAACTAGAATTCTCCAGGTATTTTCCTAAATTGTAGTGGCATAAATTTTGCACATCATCATATCACTTGAGGACAACTGCCTCAGCACTTCTTAGCTGCACATTTTCTTTAAGAATATTTTGTACACTTACTCTGGCTCCTGAGACATGCTCAGAGAGTTCCCTGAAGAAAGGACTGAATCCTGTCATATTTCAACACAGTACCACTATGTATAGCCAAACCAGTTACCTTAGTTGTGGCTGAAAGAGAATTTTACACTTTTTCTTGAGTTCATTCCTGTCCAGCTATGACCTGTGCTCTGCTGCTTATCTGAGTTCACAGTAAAACAGTATCTTAAACAGCAACAAAATGCCTCCCCAACATTCTTTTTATGTTAACTATTATGTCACTTTAGCCATAATCTGGTGAGCAGTTTAGTTAATTAAGTCTTGTAATATGCAACTTCACCATTTAAGTCCTACTAAATGTTCATAATTCCCAGGAAGACTTACATTTCCACTAGTCTGTAAACATGAAGACACATTCACATTTAGCATGCTAGAATTGCTGTGTGTAAAATGAGCTGTCTAGTCAACATTTCTAAAATTCCTGTCAAGATTGGCTGGTTAGACATTCTTTTCCGTAAGATTAGACCTCTTCAGGAAGACTAAACATTCAAACATGATCACCTAAGAAGCCTAAAGCAAGCACAACCTGTAGAAAAAAGAGCTGTGTACACTAATGGAACCCCGCTCTCAGATAAATTTTGTGAACAACAGTCTGCATCTTTCTTAATCTCTCCTGTTGAAGCACTTCCATTTTACACAAATATTTATTGGAGCAGGTAGTTAAAATGACAACTTCCATCTGTCAGGTGAACTCACTAATGACAAGAGTATGGAATCAATCATTTTCCCTTCCTCTATCTCTCCTTAGCTTAATGGATATTAATTTTTGCAACCAGAAATAATGATGATGGGATCAAGGAAACAGCACTGCTGGCTCATGCTCAACTTGATGTCCACCAGGATGACTCCTAGGTCCTTTTCTGCCAAACTGTTTTTCAGCTGGGAGGCCCCTAGCATGTACTGGTGGATGGGGTTGTTCCTCCCCAGAAGTAATTGAACTGTATGAGGTTTCTGCCAGGCCATTTCTCCAGCCTGCTGAAGTTCCTCTGGATGGCAGTACAACTCTCTGGTGGATCAGCTACTCCTTTCACTTTTCTGTCTTCAGAAAACTTGATGAGGGTACACTCTGCCCATCATCTGACTCCCCTTTTGCAAATATACCAAAGGTAGTCCAGTCTTATGGTTTTGAACCAAGTGTCTGACTCCAGCAGAAGCATCAGAATCCGCAGGCCCTTCCCTGCATAGAGCTCCCATTTGCCAAATCCAAGGCTGCAACAAGGCATCTCTGTCTATCTCCTCAGTTTCCTAATAGCAGAATATGGCCTCTGAGAAGACTTCACTGAACTCTAGGAATTAATTTTTCATCCTGGAGCTATACATGGTCTCTTATGTATAATGGTGTCTCCATTACCATCCAGGTAACCAAAAACATAACCACAGGATTTTCTCCATCTTCAGATGTCTCCTCCTTATTTCCAAAATTTTGTTTCTCCTTAACAATTCCCAGTAGTTCTTTCAACTTAAACTTTACATTGCTTAATGCTTCCTAATTTCCTGAGCACAACATACTAGGGAAGCAAAATCTATAGGTGCTATACAGGTCAAAAAGACTTTATAGGATCCTGACAAACATTAACAGATGGATGTAATTAGAACAGTTTGAGTTCTACTTTTAGAACAGGTATTGGACAGATCTATACCTACAATAATATGGAGGTTTTTAAAAAGCATCATTTTACCTCTGCAGTCAGTAGTATGAAGCAGAGTAGAGATGAGCCCAGGGATCTGCTCCCCTTACTCTAGTTTATGATCTTGAGAACAAGCTTGAGTAGTCTATTACAGCTCTGCGATGGGGCAAATGTATAATAGCACAAAAGAGGATGATGTTAAGATGTTTAAATAAATCATGACATACCACGTTGGATTTTAACTTTATCCCTTCAAACAAAAGTTTAATATTCCCACAAAAATAGTTGGAGACAAGTCCTGCTCTATAATATGGAAAAAAAAAATGTTCATTTTGGGCATATGTCTGCAGAACAGGAAAAGAGAACTTTTATTTTGCATTAAATATCATTTTAGCTCATTGTTTCTTTTATAAAAATAGCCTGTTTCACATTTCATGCTCCCAAATTATACAGCTCATGCCTTGTGGTAAAAATGGTAACAGTGAGAAGTAGTTTATATTCTGTGTTTGTATGAGAATAACAAATCAAAACCAGGCAAGTGTTTCAATTTCAAAAGTCTGGTTTTGTTGTTGTGTATCTGTTCAACTTTTGAAATACTGAAGCATTATTAGCCTGGGGTTTGTACTTATATTCAGAAAAGTTATCAGGTTCAGATCCTCAACTAAAGTGCTGATTTACATTCCAGTCACACAATTGCTTTTTCTACCTTTTTACATTCTTTTTTCTTCTGTCCATTCTCTCTCCTACCCACACAATAAAAAATACTCTACACAAACAATATAAAAACTTCACTCTATTGTACACATGCTGAGGAAGACTATAGCTGACAAAAATCAATAAAATAAAAACTGGCCATGTCTGAGTAATAGTAATGCATTAAAAGGAGTCATTAGGATTTTCTCCTCCTTTTTTGTTCTATCAAAATTTGCATGTATTCATTTTGTATGTTTCCCTTTAAGAGAGCTCTGTGTGGAAAATGCAGATCCAAAGAAGTTACAAGCTTTACATAAAATTTTAAGGTGAAATTTAAAGCTATCGTTAGAACTTTTAGGATGTCACATGTGTAATACTTTCAAACTGCACCTATATTTACATTTCAAAACAAAATATTTGAAAATAGTTTGGTCCTTCATTGCTTGACAAGTGTAGGATTCGGTTTTCTTTGCCAAGCTGAAGTTTCCACAGTGTTTGAAACTGAACCTAAGTGTTCTGGCTTCCAAAATTGAATGTCTGTCAGCAAATAAGAAAAGGACAAAAGTCTGATGTTGGTATGGATATAAGGATGAGGCAGAGACAAATTAGTCAGAACACCAAAGACAGAAGTGTTTAGAAAGTAATGTCCCTCACAGAAGTTAAAATGAAACCAGGAATAATAAACATCCCATATATTTCTTCTGTCACAAGTGTCCATGAAACTTACTGAGGATATTCTTTGTCATTCTACTGTAATATCTAATTCATATAGAAAGCATTGATGGAATCAACACAGGATACAAACTAGAACTGCTGTTTTCTGCTATTTATGGAAAACTACACCCAGAAACAACATTAGTGTTGGAAAATTAATTCCTGGAAGTCAGGAAATGTCTGAATTAATGATACCAAGCAACCTTCAGTTCTTTCCTTATTTCACCTTACTACAGCTACAGTAGGACAAATTCTTTGTTTCCTAGACTGCATCTTTTTTTTCAACAGCAGGCTCTTCTATTTTTGCTCTCTTTTCTCTTATCACAGATTTCCTATTTTCTGACAGTATTGCACAACTTTGCCCCAATAAAGGTCAGTAAAGACAACCAATGTTTTTTATTTCACACTTCTGGACTGATACAAGAGGCCAAACCACTGGGGAGACCAGCTTCCTGGTAAGGAGACAGAAAAGCTTTATTTCCAGACATGAAATGATGCCACCATTTTAGGAGACAGGCACTCAAAAGGATGATATGATGGGGCAGTCTTTCTATCAGCATAACAGGACTCCAAATTACCCACATTTCTAAAGGTGCAGGAGCAATCTACTCCTTACCTGTCTTCAGACACTGTCACATCAGAAAGACAGCTGCTTAACACAAACATCTGGGATACACCTTCATGGTGCAATGTTGTGTTTGTTCAGAGAGGTATGAATGAACTCTGAATTCAATAGTGGGAGGACATCCACAGTTGTGACATGCTTAGGTCAGGCCACACAACCTGAGTGTCCATAGTAGAGCTCTTTAACCTTGGGGGAACACTGAGCTGACATGGCTCTACAGCATTTTGTATAAGAAGGAAGTGTCTGTTGATTTTCATGGGCTTTAAAACTAATTTTCCAAACAAAGTAAATCCAATGAATGTTAACAGAGACTTCACTGGGCCTTAAATTAATAGTAACAAACCTGACATAGGCATCTTCTCTATAGAAAGTGCTTCACACTCATTTAAACACAAGGTAAAGAATGATAGAGCTATTTATGTTGATGAGCCTAGCGAATTGGCTACCTAGATAATATCTATGGTAAACGGTAGACCCTCCTGCTATAATAACATATTCAACTGTCAAGGAAGAATGGAATTATTCTGTTTTCATTCACACTAGTTCAGCATGTCTACAGTTCGACCTTTTCATACTGTTTCACTGTTTAATACCGCACTAGTATAACACATTCTGTCACTTGGTTTGAGTATGAAAGCATGTCTATTTTTGTTTAAATACAAATGTATTTATTGCATTAAGTCAAGCCTGTTTCATATAACAAGCCTGAATGTTAATTGCCTCTGGAGAGGCAGTTACTTTTACAGTATTTCAGCCATGAGGCTTTGGTCATGGAAACAAAGGTGAAAGATGGGGAATGAAATGCATGTAATAATTTAACACAACGGAGAAATACCATGATAAATTTTTTCCTTTCCCT
>NW_010561057.1:3134-35475 GCF_000687285.1 Phaethon lepturus | reverse complement strand
GTAAAATCATTCCCAGTCCTTTCCCTTCCCTTCCCTTCCCTTCCCTTCCCTTCCCTTCCCTTCCCTTCCCTTCCCTTCCCTTCCCACCATTTCCTGATGTGATGCCAGCTACACAGCTTGCTCTCATATGGTTGAATTTAAAAATCTAATTTAGAAATGGAACCTGTTGGTTTCCCATTTGCTGTGTTTTCATAATGCTGTCATCCATCAGAACTGACTCTTGGTGGTATTTATATTGCTATAAAGTAAGGATCGGCAAAGTCTATTCTTTAAATTAGTTTTGTCATCTAAACTTACAATTCTGATGTGAGCAACTCAGCCAAAGATGTCTAATTTTATCAATTGCATTGTGTGCTTTCATTGGAGTTTTGCACAAACCAGTAAATTTGGCAGAGAGATTAGCCCAACTGTAATTGAAATATATTACATTTCCTTCATTCAACAGGATTCAAAATGAGAAACATTTGGCTTTATCAAAGAAGTCAATGAGAAAGCAAAAACTTGAAAGAGAAAAACTCTTCCTTATTTTTACACAGGAGACTTAAAGAAGAGAACAACATGTAAAAAGTTTGGGAAGAATTAGGTTTAATCTTGCACGTGCCAGGTTCATTTACTAGACTTTTTCCACAGATGAAAAAGTGGCATTAAATCATCTGATGGTTTCACAAAAAAAATCTGTTAGTATTACTTCTCCAAATGTGAGGTAACTACAATATTTTTAGCAAAGCTTCACAGCAAAAAATGTGTGTCAATAGATCTTCAAATTTTTTTATTCTTTGACTTTTTCTGTTTCTGGAGTGAAGTCATATCACTATGGTGTGGTGAGTTGACCTTGGCTGATTGCCATGTGCCACCAAGCTGCTCTATCACTCACCTCCTCAGCAGGATAAAGGGGAGAACTTAGGATGTAAAGAAAAAAAATAATCAAACACGTGCGTCAAGATAAAGGCAGTTTAATAAGCAGAATGCAAATGTTGCATGTGGAATAAAAAGAAAACAAAAGATGTATTTTCTACTTCCCATCAGCAGGTGATGTTCAGCCACTTCTCAAGAAGCAGGGCTTCAGTACCTGTAGCAGTTGCTCCAGCAGAAAAATATCAGAAAACTAATACCCCCCACTCCTCCTCTTTTCTCTTAGCTTTTATTGCTGAGCTGACATCATATGGTATGGAATATCCCTTTGGACAGTTTGGTTTAGCTGTCCTGTCTGTGTTCCCTCCCAAGATCTTGCTCTCCCCCAGCCCACTGGTTGGGTGAAATGTTGGAGAGACAGCCTTGATGCTGTGCGAGCACTGACCATCAGTAGCCAAAACATTGGTATGTTATCAACAGTGTTCCAGCCACCAGTACAAAGCACAGCACTATGAGGGCTGCTGTGGGGAAGATTAATTCCATCTTAGCCAGACCCAATACACATGGGTATATTGTTTAATTAGCAGATTAGTTGTCTATTACAACATTTGGAGACTGAGTTATTTTATTTAGCTGATTGTAGTTGTTTTATTTGGCTGTTTAGTTTAGCTTTCTGCTGTCAGACATTGTAAGTTTATCATTACCATTACTGTCGTTGAGTTTTGTTTTAAATAAACACCTCCAGCCCCCATCTAGTAGATTCATATTTGGTGAGGTCAGGCCTGAAGGGGTATTTTACTAATATCCTTCATCATAAGCCTTTTTGTAATTGATGTAAGCTGTGTTAACTGGTAAAAAGTAATTACCAGAGGCTGGATATAAAAAAAATAATAATTTAATGAGAATTATATAGATGCCCAGAGAATAACAGGTGGCTTTATTGTTAATATCTGATGTTTCTATGCAAGCATAGTAGAGCTGTTTTATTTTAGGAGTAATTTAGTTTCAGCTTTCTTTAAAATGGTGTTAAAAGATGTTTGGTTTTACAAGGTCTTTATTTTTTAAAATCAGTAATTGTTAATAAATAAATAAATGCAAACTTCTTTAAAGATGTCTGAGAATGAGACTCTTAAACAGCAGATGTTCCACTCAACATTTTGCTTAGGCTTTCCTAGAATGTAGACAAATGTTTGCTTTCAGGAACATGCATATTCTCTGAGGAAACTCCATGTTAATATAACTCCATCTTGTAGTCACACACACTTTCCCACAAGATGAGACATCTGAAAATAATATAGGTATTTATTATTGTATTGAGTCTGGCTAGGGTGGAGTTATACCATAATAAATACCAGGCCTAACACACCAGTTTCATACTAATACTCATTAATACCCACTTAACTAATAAAGCCATTCATTACTTCAATTACTAGCTTTCTCTTATTGAATTTTCAACATGCTAAAATGGAAAGAAAAAAAGTTAAAACACTAGTAGTCTTCTATAGAACTCCTCTAAAACTCTGCAAAACAATAATCTTAAATTATAGTCTCCTGATCCTTAATGGTATTAGATTTAAATGCTCCCTCTGCACCTGAACATTCCCTAGCACAAGGCCAGAAACAGCTTCTACTGCTACTGATGATAGCACCCCAAAACCTGCAGAATCTGGGAACAGTCTGTGAAATTTAAAAGAAATTGTGCATTTCAATCTGCTCCTAGTCCTTTGTATGTTCATGGAATCCCTTCTTTTTACACACAGAAACTTCTACCATGCTAGTATTAGTAAGTCCGAACATCCCAGTGTCATTATGCATTGGTGAACAAACAATTTCAATGGCCTCTGGCAACACTAGCTGATAAGAACAATGAGTATGAAGATCAAGACTAGATGAGAATGCAGTTTGTGCTGAATGTGTATGGATCCAACCCAAAGTGAGGAGATCATACTGACCCTGAATATCAAATAATTCTTCCACATTCTCCATGTTGCAGTAGTCTGGTCCTGGAAATTGCTTTGGTGCTATTACATGGGTAAATTCATTATGTGCCAGTTTTCCACAGAGAATTCAACATGTCTCTACTTCTCTTACTGTATTTGCCTCTGCTAGCAGCAGAAATTTTTGACAGAGATCCCTGGGCAAAATGACACCTCTGAGTGCTTCAGCCAATTGAGTTTGAACAGCACTTAAAGCAGACACTGCCT
Source organism: Phaethon lepturus (assembly GCF_000687285.1). Taxonomy (NCBI): domain Eukaryota; kingdom Metazoa; phylum Chordata; class Aves; order Phaethontiformes; family Phaethontidae; genus Phaethon; species Phaethon lepturus. Next base: position 32,419 of record NW_010561057.1, on the reverse strand, counting down.
TTAAGATCTGATTTACTGGAGGCGAATGCACAGTGCAGCCAGATGTGCTGCTTCTCTCTTTTTTCTCAAGCAGTGCAGTAGACAATAAGTTGATCCTTAAAGAATTGAAACTGTTCTGATTCAAGCTTATGTTGCTGCATATATGTGATTGGTTTCTTCTCTGCCTCTATTAGTTTTGATGCCCTAGTTTCTTCAGAAATTCAGTTTTACATTTGTTTTTGTTTTGCATGTATTCTTGATATTCTAAGTTACATTTTTTTAAAATACCTCTCTTCAATTCATCTGTCCATAGAAATGCAACTTCCTTCTGTCTCTTAATAATAACTTTTTTTTCTGGTACGGCACATTGGTGATAGTCTCAGTGACTGAGCAGCTTTTCTACAAACAACATTATGAACTTATTATGAAAACCAAAGCATTCTCCAGGTTTCCCTCCTCTGTATATACTAATGCCATTTGCTCCATCTCTACTCCAGATCTAAAGTAACAATGTGGAGTGATATCTTCATTAACTGTGATATTGCTGCCAAGTTTGCTTAAGGCACATACTCTGTCTTCTGGGGTCACAGAGATGGTTGTATGGTCAGGAATAGCTACTAACTTTTTCAACAAGCTGGTTCGTTCCATGTTGTTCTCTGTCTGTAAAACAAGGAGATTGCTCTTTTCCTCTGAAGTCTTCATCTGACTGCAAAGGGCAGTATCAATCCAACGCTGAGTATTTGCAGCCAGCTGTCTTGGGGTTTAACAGCCCAAGGGAAACTTGAACATAGACACGTTGATTGTAGTCCATGCGAGCGACCCTGGAGGCTCGTGCTGGGGACAAAGGGAGAGGTGCCTGCCCCACTGAGGGGAGGGGAGGCAGGAGCAGTGGGGTGGCCTGGGCCTCCACCAAGCAGCCTTGCCCCTGTGGCCCAGCAACATATGTAAGCTTGTGCTTAACTGTAGCCAGAGAAATAGTCATATTACCCTTATGGCTACTCTTATGTTCACTGCTAAGCAAGATATTAAATATTGTGCCACAGGGGACTCAGCAAATTTCAGTATTAAATGGTAAAGCTTTTCTGCATGTTGTCTTAACCACGCTAGGTAACGGGTATAACTTTTATTAAACTCCATCCAGGCTGAACCCATCTCACCATTTCTTAAGATTACAATCTGCTGTTTAGACTGTAATAACTTACTGACACCATCAGCCTCAAATGAATTTGAATAGTTACCCTTAGAGCTGAAAGACTGTCTTATACTACCAGTACTTCCATTGCTTAGCTTCATCTTCTACTTTTTCACTAGGGTAAATATAGCTGAATTGGTGATCAACTTGCATTGTCAATGTGGATAAGAGAGTGATTTCGGGAAGTTTATATATAAAAGTATATCCCCTCAGTATGAGTTGAACTTTCATATCCAAAGTTGGTCCCTCTGAGTGCAGCTGCTCTACCTGTCCCTTCCAAAATTTAATGTGTCTTCAAAATGGTTATTTTCAGTCCTGGAGATGTGGCTTCTTAAAGAAATGTTTCCAGAAATTGCAATGTAAAAATGAAAATAATAAACACATAAATTCACAGTGGTTGCAGTGACATGGAACAAAATTTGCTGTTGATGTACCCCAGTAAAGTCAGTGGAATCAAGACAATCCCACACTTGGACCTGTGCTTCCTCTCTTTACTGGAAAAGTCAAATCCAGATAAAAACTTAGTCCTTAAACTGCTTCTTATTGAAGGGAGATATTTTTCAAACCACCCCAAAGGTTTCATGAGATTACATAGGTTATGAGGAATTATACACCATACCCAACTACAGGGAAGTGTGCTGCCTCCCTGGGGCTGGGTGAGAGATGTCACCAGGAAACTCCCTGGTCTGGTTTGGCCCACTGATTACTACCCACTGTTGGTCCTACAGGTTGGCAATGATGAGGTTGTGCTAAGAAGCCCAAAGGCAATTAAAAGGGACGTCAGAGTGCTGGGGCAACTGGTTGATGGAGCGGGAGCACCGGTAGTGTTTTCGTCAATCCCTTCAGTGGCAGGGAAGAATGCTGAAAGGAACAGGAAAGCACACCTGGTCAACACATGGCTCAGGGGCTGGTGTCATTGGCAGAATTTTGGATTTTTTGATCACGGGGCGGTTTACATGGCACCAGGCTTCCTGGTAGCAAATAGAGTGCAACTGTCTCCAAGGGGCAAAAGGATTCTAGCTTGTGAGCTGGCAGGCCTTACCAAGAGGGATTTAAACTAGATTTGAAGGGGCAAGAGGATAAAACCAGGCTCACTAGAGATGAGCTTAAGATGGCATACCGGAGATAGGGGTGAAATTGAAAGCCTAGCTCAAGTGCATCTATACCAATGCATACAGCATGGGCAGCAAACAGGAAGAGCTGGAAGCCATTGTGCATCAGAACAGCTATGACTTCATTGCTATCACAGAAACATGGTGAGACGACTCTCATGACTGGACTGCTGCAATGGACAGCTATAAGCTCTTCAGAAGGGATAGGCATGGAAGGAGAGGTGGTGGGGTGGCTCTATATGTTAGAGAGAGTTTTGATTGCATAGAAATCAACGACTGTAAAGACCAAGTCAAGTGCTTATGGGTAAGGATGAGGGGGAAGGGCAACGAGGCTGATATCCTGCTGAGAGTCTGTTATAGACCACCCAACCAGGATGAAGAGGCAGATGAAACATTCTATAAGTGGCTGGCAGAAGTCTCACATCGCTAGCCCTTGTTCTTGTAGAGGACTTCAATCTACCAGACATCTTCTGGAAGTACAACACAGCAGCGAGGAAACAGTCTAGGAGGTTCCTGGAGTGTGTGGAAGACAACTTCCTGACACAGCTGGTAAGTGAGCCTACCAAGGGAGGTGCTTTGCTTGACCTGTTGTTTGCAAACAGAGAAGGATTGGTGGGAGATGTGATGGTCAGAGGTCATCTTGGTCTTAGTGACCATGACATGATAGAATTCTCGATTCTGAATGAAGAAAGGAGAGGGTCAGCAAAACTGCTACCATGGACTTCCGGAGGGCAGACTTGAGCCTGTTCAGGTCACTGATTGAGAGAGACCCTTGGAAGGAACAGAAGGGAGGAAGGAGGGTCCCGGGAACTACAGGCCTGTCAGCTTGACCTCCATATTGGGGAAGATTATACAGAAGTTCATCTTGAGGGTGCTCAGAGCACATGTGCAGGACAGCCAAGGGATCAGGCCCAGCCAGCACAGATTCATGAAAGGCAGGTCCTGTTTGACCAACCTGATCTCCTCCTGTGACCAGGTAACCTGCCTAGTGGATGAGGGAAAGGCTGTGGATGTTGTCTACCTGGACTTTAGTAAAGCCTTTGACAGCGTCTCCCACAGCATTCTCCTGGAGAAACTCGCGTCTTGTGGTTTAGACAGGTGTAGTCTTTACTGGGTAAAGAACTGGCTGGATGTCTGAGCTCAGAGTTGTGGTGAATGTCATTGAATCCAGTTGGCAGCTGGGTACAAGTGATGTTCCCCAGGGCTTGGTTCTGGGGCCGGTCTTGTTCAATATCTTTACTGATGATCTGGATGAGGGGATCCAATGTTCCCTCAGTAAGTTTGCAGATGACACCAAGTTGGGTGGGAGTGTTGATTTGCTCGAGGGCAGGAGGGCTCTGCAGAGGGATCTGGACAGGCTGGATTGATGGGTTCAGGTCAGTTGTATGAGGTTTAATAAGGCCAAGTGCCGGGGCCTGCACTTTGGTCACAACAACCCCATGCAACGCTACAGGCTTGGGGAAGAGTGGCTGGACAGCTGCCCAGCAGAAAAGGACCCGGGGGTGCTGGTTGACAGCTGTCTGAACATGACAGCAGTGCGTCCAGGTGTCCAAGAAGGTCAAGAGCATCCTGGCCTGTATCAGAAATAGTGTGGCCAGCAGGAGTAGGAAAGTGATCGTGCCCCTGTACTCGACACTGGTGAGGTCACACCTCAAATATTCTGTTCATTTTTGGGCCACTCACTACAAGAAGGACGTTGACATGCTCGACCAATGAAGCTGGTGAGGGACCTGGAGCACAAGTTTTATGAGGAGCAGCTGAGTGAAGAAGGGTTGTTCAGTCTGGAGAAGAGGAGCCTGAGGGGAGACCTTATCACTCTCTGCAACTACCTGAAAGGGGGTTGTGGCAACATGGGTGTTGGCCTCTTCTCCCAAGTAAATAGTGAAAGGACGAGAGGAGATCGCCTCAAGTTGTGGCAAGGGAGATTTAGATTGGATATTAGGAAAAATTTCTTTACAGAGTTTTCAAACATTGGAACAGGGTTCCCAGGGAGGTGGTAGAGTCACCATTACTGGAAGTGTTCAAAAATCATGTGGATGTGGCACTTCAGGATGTGGTTTAGTGGGCATGGTGGTGTTGGGTTGATGGTTGGACTTGATGATCTTAAAGGTCTTTTCCAACCTTAATGATTTTGTGATTCTGTGATGATGTGATTCTGTGAGTAGAATATTTTTTTGGTCTGGCATCTCAAAGGGATTTAATGTTTTCTGAAAGACAAGTGTGGAAAAATGTCATATATATGACTGCAATCATAGTGATGGATTATATAACCATAGGCAGAACTGGAGTGCAAGGAAACAGACATACATGATCTCCACAGGTATTTCATTCTTACCTGTAAATGCTATGTTTGCAACATGTCCAGTCTCTTCTAAACCCTGACTATATCCATGCATTCAACTTATATTCATACTTACTCTTATCTAGGAAATGTGGCTGTACTTTTCATGTGATTTGCAATTCAAATGCTAAAGACAGCTAAAGACAAATTAATAGGAGAGTTCAAAATCAGACATAATGGGACAATTTTGCCTGTAGACATGTGATTGATTTTAGGTATATCCAGTACAGAAAATCATGTCCCATGTAATGAATCACACACCATCTTCTCAAAAAAGTAAGGTTTCTCAAGAGGAAAATTGTCTACAATATATAAATGTAGAGATAAAATATGGAAGATAGAACCTTTCAGAATAATGATTTGTTGACTTTTTAAAAATATGGTTTAAAGAAAAGCCAGAAGCTCAGTTGAATGGGAAATTAACAATAATGGGACATGTCCACTCAGCTGTAGCCCAAATTTTAATTAATCCAAGATTTATGCCAGGCTCCTAGCTTGTGATATGACCCCTGGAAATATCTACAGCTGTTGCTGCAATCAAGAACATGTTCACTATTTGCTAAGTCTCCACAGGTAAAATAAAAAGGAGATAAATTATAGTTATGCCTACAATCAGGGTGCCTTAGAACTATGACCTGGGAAACTGGCAACCACATGCACAGACACACAGGTTCCCATTGAATTGCCATAAATACTAAGACTGGTACTAGTAACAGTGCTTTATTTGGGTAACCATAATTTCCAGATTATTAACCTAATCATTTAAAAAGACCTTTTCACAGCATTAATCCCATTTAAATTTAAAATGGAAACATTCAGAACAGGAGAAGCTCTATTAGCTGCACAATGTGAAGAAATAGGAACACAGAATGCAGCCAAGTTAAAATCAGAAAGTGAAATATTCTATAGGCGTTAGTTAGCTCATAAGTATTGAGCAAAGCAGCAGTTTACTTCATGGTCGTCTTTGACAACATACCCAGCATGATCTGAGACTGAAGTCAATGTCTGTATTTAATCTTTATTAGAAATCAGCTGAAGGTGCACAATATGAAAAACATTCTGAGACAGGAAGTATGGTAAGATACGTTATTACATAAAAATAAGGCCAGATCCTCATATCCTATCAGCCTGAAAGATCTAATTGCACTGAAGTAGCAGGACTCCTATAGAATAAAACAGTACATGACTGCATCTATATTATCCATACATATAATTATAAATACAATAGTTGATACATATGATATATAAACAGTATAAATGTAAGAGGAAGCATTAAGGCTCTGTAATAGCCTTCAGTTTGATGTTCACCAGTCTTTGAATAACTGATTTTGAATTTTAATATTTTATATAATTGCACTGGGTCTTGCTGAGATGGAGTTAGTTTTCTTCATAGCAGCCCATACAATACTGTGTTTTAGACACCTGTTTTAGACAGATGATCAGAGCAGTGTTAGTAACAAATCAGTGTTCTAGCTGTTGCTGAGCATTGCTTGTACAGCATCAAGGCCTTCTCTGCTTCTCAAGCTGCCCCTCCAGATGGACACAGCTAGGACAGCTGACCCAAATTGACAAAAGGGATATTCCATACCATATGAAATTGCACTCAGTAATAAAAGTACAGGTAAAAGAGGAGGAAGGGGGGACATTCGTAATTATGGCATTTGTATTCCCAAGCAACTGGTACATGAGCTGAGGCCCTGCTTTCCTGGGAATGGCTAAACACCTGCCTGCCAATGGGGAGTAGGGAATTAGTTCTTTATTTGCTCTTTCTTACACAGTTTTGCTTTACTTTATCTCAACCCATGAGTTTCTCTCACTTTTGTCCTTCTGATTTTCTCCCCCATCCCACTGTAGAAGGAGTGGGAAAGTGACTTGATGAGGGCTTAGCTGCCAGTCAGGGTGAGCCCATTGCAATGATTTTGCCTGTTTGTGTAAGCATGAAGCGTGAATGTAGGGACTCACAAAAACAAATTATGTTGTCCAAACTCCACTATTCTGAGTTGGATAGGAAAAGCCTTAAAGTGCTGCATCACCATAATTAGACCAGGCATGCACACATGAGAAACTAAGACAGGTTCATTTAAGCTCTTAGCATCTCTGAAATAAGAATTCATTCAAGTTTCCTTGTATGCATGTTAAGATGCATGAATATGAAATAACTAAAAGTGTGTCATGTGAACATGTTTCTGAATTACACTGAAAACATAATGAACTTTTCCTTTCAACCTTGTATTTTGTGTTTTGCCAATGTTTTCTTATTTTTTGACTTAGTGAAATAAATTTTAACAGCACATTATCAATCCATCTCACTCTTAATCTACTAAGATGATTTAGTCAGGTTCAGCTCTGTTGAGTACATGTCCATCTCTCCAAACACAGGACAACTGGAAATATGTGTAAAATATTTCTTTCTTTGAATATACAGAGACAGATGTCACATATAGTTTTCTGTTCTAAAAGTTTCAACAAGTCTTGAGATATGGACTGCCAAACTTAGGATCTATTAAGCAATGAGTTAGTTAATTATTAAAAATAAGGGATCACATTTGCTTAAGTTTTTTGATTGGGATTTCAAATATGTCTATCCTAGGATGGAATAGAAACACTTGATTCAGAAATTCAAGCAGTTTTGAATTATACAAGAGAACATATTTATGATTGTGATGGGAATATCACAATATATTTCAATCACTATAATTAATGTTTAAAGCTTATTAATAACCTGGCGAAAAAAAGAAACAAAACATGGGGGAAACGTGATTTACAAAGACAATTCTATGAAACAGGCAAAAACATTTTGAAGAACCAGGAATAATAAGTGCTGATGCTTAGCATTTTAGAAAACTAAAGAGTATGTATGGATTGAAAGCTCTTCTTTAACATCTTTTTTAATGACCTGAGAGAGTAAATACATAAGAAGGCATCCTAGTGAAATCTGCATGATGAGCCTAACTAGCAAGTGTTATAAATGTTTCTGTGGAGAGCACTGAGATACAGAAACCTGACAAAAATATAGCTGTGGGTAGAAAATAATAAAATAAGATTCCATTTGAAAAGATGTTAAATAAAATATCTAGGAAAACAAGTAATCTTGAAAAAGTGATAAAAAGAAGCAGAAAGGAACAGAGAAATCCAGAAAACAATGGAGCCAGGAAATATCTGAGGGTGATAGCAGACAGAAATTTAGATATCATTTCACATAATATTGTAGTGAAAGAGCCCGTGAAGTTCTGGAATGCTCTGTAGAGGTAATTTCACCACAGGTCTTTTTTACACCACTCCACTATCACCACATTTAGGATATTGAGCTCAGTTCTGGACAACTCACTACTAGGAAGATATTGACAGGACCTCAGAGGACAGAGACAAAAAGGAATGGAAGAATGAAAGGTTGGTTTATGAGAAAACTGAAGGAACTAAACTAACATGCTAAGACTAAGTGATACCCAGAATATTGGCATTACAGGAGTCTGCACATATTGGAAAAGCATGAACATCTTGAAGAGAAGATAATTACTTAGAGGAAGGCTAGAGGTACTGGAGAACAAGTCCTATGAGGAGCAGCTGAGGGAAGTGGGGTTGTTTAGTCTGGAGAAGAGGAGGCTGAGGGGACATCTCATAGCTCTCCACAGCTACCTGAAAGGGGGTTGTGGTGAGGTGGGTGTTGGTCTCTTCTCCCAAGTAACTAGTGATAGGAGGACAGGAAATGGCATCAAGTTGCACCAGGGGAGGTTTAGACTGGATATTAGGAAAAATTTCTTTACTGAGAGAGTAATCAAGCATTGGAACAGGCTGCCCAGGGAGGTGGTGGAGTCACCATCACTGGAAGTGTTCAAGAAACGTGGCACTTTGTGACATGGTGTAGTGTGCATGGTGGTGTTGGGTTGATGGTTGGACTTGATGATCTTAAAGGTCTTTTCCAACCTCAATGATTCTGTGTGATAGAATTAACTACATGAAACGTTAAAACCAGAGTATTTTTTTCAGCTAAAGCATTTTACGTATTACTCTGTGAGAGAGTATCTGAAGTACAGAAGGCAAGAGACATCACTGTAAATACCCACAACTAGATTAGAGAAGTAAAGCCACCAGATTATGCAATGTCTTGTTCTTCAAAGTTTCTCCCAGCTTATTTAATGCCTCTTTCTAAGGCTGAAATGCCATTGGCCAACCTCTGTGTTTCTGTCATGCAACACATGGAGTATTTTATTTGATTGATTCCTCATATAATCACAATCTTGAAAAGTTTCACAGTTCTTTTGTCTGCACCCTTGATTTTGCAACTATTGCCACTAAAAAACCTGCAAAATAGGAGGAGGAGTTCCCATGGTTTAAACTTTTCATTAGAAATAAAAAGGATATGAATGACAGAAAGGTGACGTGACTTTAGAGCAGGATTTTTTTTTAAAACCCTCACATCGTTTTCAAAAAAGTTTCATTTAACTGTGTCTGTCTTCATCATATCATCATTCTATAGATAAATAAAATACATTATTAACATTAAATATTTTACTTCCTTTGTACTCATGCCAGCTCTCTCTCACTGGCTTTAAGAACTGGCCTTAAGGTAGCTGTAAAATGGCCTTAATATGATAGAGAACCAGACCCACATAACCAGCAACCAACAAGTAAAAATTATTTTCAAGTAAGTAAAATATTGTAATAGTCATTCTGTTACCTTCCAAGGATAAGCAGAAAGAGACAAATAGGTCAAAGGAGCCACTGAACCCTTTCAGGTTATGGAGCAAGAATCCCTATTAACCAAACCTGGAAAACTTACAGCCATATTTTTTAGCTGTAAAAATACATTGTATGTGTAGCAAAAGTAGATTAAGATGATACTAGAGTTAATACAGCCTATTAACTCCAGGCCAACAATACTTCTGTTTTGTCATAACCTTTATAGAGTTTCTTTGCTTGGTTTTAACAGCCATGGATGGAGGCATTGGTAAAAGCACCATTCTATCGTGTACTGTAACCACAAGTGCTACTAGAGGTTACACAATTTCCTTGCAAAATGCAAGTTCATTCAAATGCAGTTATTCTGTTTTCATACTTCTAGCTCCCAAACTGAAGAATACAAGATGCCTCCACTGCAGGCCAAAGGATCTTTGCTGGCCACATTCACCATTAATTCATAACCCTCTCTTCCTAGGCCCTTTTGGTGTGTGCAGAAAGGTTTTACCATGTATGAAGGGACACTGCCAGCAGTTTGAACACAAAAATGCAGAGCAATTCCCTATTGGCTAAAGCACACAACAGATGGCTAGGACTAGAGAAAAACAACACTAATACTCCTAGTAAGAAATCCTCTGATGAGCATTTCCTGGCCAGACAGCCACGAGTCAGGTAGGGGAAGGCTACATCTTTGCTCCCTGCAACAGTGTTGCTGAGACTTCCAATTCCCTGTTTGCCTTTTTTACCCTAGGGTTTTATATTATTTGACAGGAGTGCTTTTCCTCTTGAATCCTTGGGCTGTTAACTAGCCCTATCTGAATAATCTCAGCTCTGCCTGCCATGTTACCTGTTTTACAATACGTGGCTCTACTCTATAAACTTCCTCACAGCTTGGCAATTTCCTCAGCAGCCTGAGCCAAGGTTACACAGCTGAGCCACATCAAAACTCACCTTCAATGACAGACAGATGAAGCTGTAGCAGGAAGGTTAATGTACCCTGTTGTTTCTACAAAATAGCCTTAGCCTCCAACACATACAACTCAGAGAAGGACTCTCACCTCATAATTCCTTCTACAGCTTCGTTCCTAAAGGTTGCTGCTGTTTTCTGAAGTCCCCTCAATTGTTTATATATGGTGTTTTTAATACAGTAGGTAATAATATTTGGGGGTTTTGTAGTAGAGTAGCTGACTTGCTTGAGCCTGATTGTCTCCCTTCTGCTCCAGATCAACCAGATTGCTTGGAGATGAAGCTGTGTGTTTGACTGAGACTTGATAATTGTCATCAACTCATTTGAATGCTGTAATTGTTTCTGTCTTATAGAACAAAAATACACATTGAGAAAATACACAACAAATTGGAACAGATATGTAACTAACAAATCAAAAAATGTGCTGGAAATGACTGAAAGCTTTCCACATCCTTTCCCATCACAATATGCTTATGATCTCCCCAAATAGACATATGTGCAATATGACTCTTACACTATGCAACTCATTGGAAACAGCAATTTCTGACTATTTAAAAGACCTAAGTAAGAAGAAAACATCTGCCAGTGTTTTATTAGGGAATGTAACCCCTAAGAAACTGAAAATCCCTGAGGTCACATGGCATATGCCTCATAGCCCTGGGGTATAAAAATTACTCATTTATGTTCCGTGTACCATTGTGATTATTGATCTTCAGTAACACTCTTCTTTTGTCATTCTATCTGCCAATATTTTGTGCAGTAGAGAATGTCCTTTTCCAGTTGTATGATCTAAAAGCATCAGAAGATGAATCCAGGTTTAGCTTCTTGTGTTCAAACCAGTACATCAGTGAAACAAAGAGACATTATGAGCAGAATGGAGGTAGTATTCACAGGCTGATGAATTCCAATTTTTATGTTGTTTTTTTAAACCCCACTCCAACATTCCTGCCTGAATTTCTTTAGTTTCATCCACATCTAGGCCTAGATTCAGTAACAAAATGTGGCAAAAAAGGCAACAGATTGAATCTGAAGACATCAGTCACATTTGATACACAAAAACTTCAGTGAGGGTTTGAACATCTGAATTTATTATACTGAAGCAAGTACTTACTGCTTCCAAAAGGTATCAAAGTGTATTTCTACCTACTATTGATTTTGTATGAATACATTTGAGTTTTATAGCGTTTTAAATTTGAAAACTTCTATTTTAGACTCATTCTATTTACTATCTGTTTTTTAAAAAATAAACTTAATACTGTAAAAAAAAAAAAAAAGCAAAACCAAAACCAAAACCAGAAACCAATCAACACCACATTTGAACTTTATTTGTGCACTTGAGTTTTGTTGATATTTTGACTGTAAAACATAGCTTCTCATTTTTCTACTGGAAACACCAAAAGGCCAGAACATCAAATATTTGACAAACTTGCAAGCATGCAAATAAAATATCAAATTATAGTAATGCTTAGAAAAATGGGAGCAAAAAAATAGTGAATACAACAGGGTTGTTTTTTTTTTTTACTTAAAACATATTTACAAAAAATAGTTAAGGAAGTCATTCAACTTTTATAATAATAAAAAGACAAAGCTGTAACACTACAATATCAATATCAGTCCTCTCTTTCTGCCATTCAGTTCCACCATGCTCATCTCATGGTAATTTACCCATGATATAGTTTATTCTGCTTTTTTTTTACAAATAGATAAAGGAAGTGTTTAAGCAGTTTTACTTCCTATGCCAGTATTTTTCCTTAACTTTAAACCTGTTATAAACATTTATTGCTTTTTTGGGGGAAAAATATTGTTATAGTTCTTCACTTTTTTATTTTGAGATTTATCAGATTTCTTTATTGATTGAATGTCAGAATATCATGTCAGATCATGTATAGCTTGCAGGGCTGACTATTAATTTAGACATTTTATAAGCAAGCAATCTACATACCTGTCAAGAAGATACATAGTTTGTCTGCATGACCATACTGCATTTTCTAGACCTTTCAGATTTGAAATGTGATGACCATTCAGAAGTTGTATATGCAAGTTGGGTATAAATCTCTAGTTGAATGCCTTTATAAGAGACATAAAGCCAGCATACTCTGGAAATTTTTCTGCTTCTTATAATGAAAAAAAAAAAAATTATTCACACTCTTGGATTGAACACAAAACTTTACTGGTATTAGGTTCATCATATTTACTTCTTTGTAGACCAGGGTCATAGCAATTATATATTAACTCTAGACATAAAACTGCAATACAGAAAAAAATGGAGCAGTGTTATCACTTCATGTTTAAGTATATTCACATATATGCATTTCTGTTTGTTTAGAAATTGAAATCATTCCAGAGTTTCATAAATCTTTGTCTAACTTTCTGTGCCAGAATTAGTGCATTAATATATATTTTCTGACAACTCACAATCACAGAGAAGAGATTATATCTTCCTTATATTCATAGTTCCCACTAATAATATTCTCCAATGTTTTCTTATTCTAATTATAAAAATAAATTCAAGCACTCACACAGTATGCTATAGGTCATTTTTGCTTGATGAGCTTTGCAGTAACTTTTAATGTAAGCACCTCTATTACAGAAGAAATGTTAGGATCTATGGCAGATGTTCTGAATGTAAAAATTATGAACTTGATTTAATGTATCTTTTCCTTCAGCATTTTTGAATATACAAAAGTTGATCATTCCATATGATTTCACATTTATTCCTTTTTTTTCCTAATTTATCAGTGTTTCCCCTCACTTTAGAACACAAGTATTTATTTTAATAATCACTATAACTATTCCTTATACACACAAAAATATCTCTCCGTTTTTCTTGGGAACTAGGCGGAGATAATGTTCCTAAACATTTCAGTGCTCGCGAAACTCACATTAAGCTTTTATTTGTATTTTGTAAGGGCTTAAATACCTTTGAAATATGTCTTAAGGGCACCTTTGTAAAAAATTATCACTCCGAAAATGGTCACATTTTCTAAAACATATTCCTTATAGCTTTACCATCATAACAATGATCGATTTTTTCTTATGATGGCAGTGTAAAATGTCTATATAAGTAAACAAAACATTTTGTATTGAGTGAAAATTATCCATTTTCATAAGACTGATGTCTCTTTTTCAGAGATGAAATTGTTGTGCACACAAATTTTGCAATTCAGTTATTATGACCTCAGTTAAATTAGTCTTCATTTTGACTGTAAAACATAGTTTCTCATTTTTCTACTGGAAACACCAAAAGGCTGGAACATCAAATATTTGACAAACTTGAAAGCATGCAAATAAAACATCAAATTATAGTAATGCTTAGAAAAATGGGAGCAAAAAAATAGTGAATATAATAGGGAGGGGGTTGTTTGCAAACATAGTCAAAAATTCTGAATATTTACAGTCAAAATTAATTTCATACCTATATAAAATGTCTACCAGTCTTACAGTCAACCTTTTTTCATGATTTCTGACCACAGTACAGAATATCGGGTCTTAGTCTTAGTTTCTTCACATATACAGTCTCAAAATTTGACCTCCAATATCTAAAATCACACTTTGATTAATACAGTATATATCCACCTACCTGCTCACTTCTTTTTGCTAACCAAAACTGATATGCCATAGCACACTGTGTACAGTTATGCTGTACATTTATATGCATTGTTTATTTCTTTTTCTAATATTATTTTCAGACTTGATATAAAGTTTTCATGTCAGCCAAAAAGGAGTGATTAGTGTCAAAAGAAGTCCAGAGGAAAAGCTTGCTTGATAATCTTAGCTGCATGTTAGATGAGGTGTTTCTAGTCTTCTATTTTCAAAAGCAAAACACAGGTTTTGAGTTTCCATCTCCAGCCCATTGTTTATTTGGCAACTACAGGAGCAAAGATCAGCCCACAGTGGAGCAAGTCAAACTGTATTTATTGCTGGGGTCTTATAAACTGAGTCATAATTGGAACTATAACCTGCAGAGACCCTTGTTAGAGTTTAATACACTGGCAAGATCAGCATAGCTTTCATAGTGAAAATGAAAGTTCTGTCTAGGAGTTTAAGGAGCACAATGACATTTCTGCATGCCCCCAAAAATTCCTGAGAGCATCTGGAGCTGGTTTGACTTGTTGCAACATTGATTTTGCTTTTTCTTTCTCTCCCCCCCTTTTTTTTTTTCTTTCTTTCTGAGGGTAAGCTTGTTTGTACATGCCTTAGGAGGAGGGGTGTTTGTCTAGGGTGAAAAGTGGGAAGCTTTTTCTTGAAAATTTGTTTTAAAGCTAACCTCAGTACCTTCCTCTGGAGAAAACTTAAATCTAATTCCACCTTTCAGCTCCCTGTGAAAAGGAAGGCAATAACCAACATAATTGTGCAAGATTTAAGGTGAATATTTTCAGCATGATGTTACAAGAGTTGGATTATTTCTAGGAATTTTGTTCAAACTAAAGTGGTTGTACATTCCTTAATCAAGTGTCCAGAAATAATATCCAAATTTTCTATCCATTAACAAAGGCTTAGTTCACCAGCCATGCTATAAAGCCTACATACAAGCTACAAAAAGACACATTTGTTTACAAATTAGTAAAAAAAAATTTCGGAAGAAGGCGGAAAAAGATCTTCTTGCCATCTATAGTAACTTTGATTCCTTTGGAATGGCTGCTATTTTTATATTTCATTAACCAATCCATTCAGAATCATTAGGGCTGGAGGGTCAATGAAGGCTTCTCTGGGTCTCACAATACCTGTTAAAACAGTCAACAAATCCTTAATGTTGTGAAACTTCTAATTAATTTTTTAAGGTCAGCCTGTCACAGTGCAATCAGCACAATCACTACATACAATTCCATGGAGAACAAGTTTTTAACGTATTGACTGTCCAACTATTACTCCTTTTGGGTGAAAAAACTCTGTTCTTCAGTGCCATATTAGTAATATGTAATAAAGTAGGAGCAATGAAAAACAAACAAACATATGAAGAGTTTCTGGTGACTAGATAGATGTATGTGGCAGTTCACAAAGTATGGCAGAAGAGAAATGTCAGCTTAAGAGACAGGGAGAAATGCTTATTATTGTATCTTTTCCTCATTGCTTGATATACAATTATTCCACATACTGAGCCCCAAGGGGACTTTTCTCTTCTAGTACGTTGACTTGGCTGGACAAAGCTCCACTCCCTAGTCTGTCAACATGCTGTTATTACATACCATGTTAGTTCAGTACTTTCTATTCAAGATAAGGTATCTTACTGGACAACTGTAACTATTAAAATATTTTACTTCATAGGTAAGAGGTTTACCTACAAAACAAATAAAAAACTTTAGGTAAACCTGAACTAAAGTAACAATCTTTTTTAGCTTGTTGCAACTTCTAAAATGCTTATTGCTTATAATTAATGGAAAGAAAATATATTTTCTTCCAAACTGGTGTCCTTTTTTCCGAAAGAGGCCTCTGATTTCTCAAGGGACATATACTTCAGAATCACTGCTGTCAGAGACCCACCACCAAAAAGCACGTGCCTTGTTACAGTGATTAATGACATAACTAGTCCATAATAGAATGTATTTATTTAATTTGTTAAATACAGTTTTATTCTGAAATGTTTTTCTTCTGGGGACAAAAACATCTGTTCTTGAAAATACAGTGGTATAAGTCAACTGCATGTGGCTCTTTGCCCTGCTGCTTCAGCCCTGTGGTGACCAATTTGATGGGAAGTCCCTTATTGGTGGCAGTGACCACTAGTACATATTTTCTCTACGTTCAAACAGGAAGAAATTCCAGGACATTCTTTACTTTAAAAACAAATCGTAAATCTCTAGAATACATCAAAGTGAAAGATGTCTTTAAATGTGACTATGTACTATTACAGTATCAAGGGCAAAGATCTACATGTGAGGGACAAAACCCTCAGGGACAAGGGAGCACAACAGAGCTGGCAGATATTTCAGGATGCTTTCCATAGAGTACAACAGCTCTCAATTCCCAGCTGTAAGAAATCAGGAAAGAAGGCAACAGGCTGACATGGCTGAGTGGAGACCTGCTGGTCGAATTCAAGGGTAAGAAGGAAACACACAGGAGGTGGAAGCAGGGCCAAGTATCCCAGGATCAGTACAGGGACACAGCGAGGTTGTTGAAGTATGTGGTCAGGAGGGCAAAGGCATGGCTGGAGCTGATTTGAGACAGGCAGCATGGCTTTACCAAGGGCAAGTCCTGCGTGTCCAAGCCAGTAGCCTTCTCTGATGTAGTGTCCACATCAGTGGACAAGGGAAGAACTACCGATGTCGTCTATCTGGACTTCTGTAAGGCCTTTGACATGGGCCTCCATAACATCTTTCTCCATAAGTTGGAGATGTGGATTTGATGGGTGGACTGTTGGGTGGATGAGGAATTGGTTGGATGGTCACATCCAGAAAGTAGTGCTCAACGGTTTTATGTGCAGATGGAGACTGGTGACAAGTGGCATTCCTCAGGAGCTCATATTGGGATGAGTAGTGTTCAATATCTTCATCAGTGACATAGACAGTAGGATCAAGGGTACCCTCAGCAAGTTTGTAGATGACACCAAGCTGAGTGCTGCGATTGACACACCCAAGGGACAGGGTGCCAGAGAGACCTGGACAAGCTTGAGGAATGGGCCCGTGTGAACATTATGAGGCTCAACAAGGCCAAGTGCAAGGTCCTGCATCTGGGTTTGGGCAACTCCCAGTATCAGTACAGGTTCATGGATGAATGGATTGAGAGCAGCCCTGCCAAGAAGGACTTGAGGGTGTTGGTGGATAAAAGCTGGACATGAGACAGCAATATGTGCTCACAGCCCAGAAGGCCAACCATATCCTGGCTTCCATCCAAAGAAGCATGGCTAACAGGTCAACGGGTGTGCTGCTTCTCCTCTGCTCTGTTCTAGTGAGACCCCACTTGGAGTACTGTGTCCAGCTCTGGAGCCCTTAGCAAAGGAAAGACATGGGCCTATTGGAGCAGGTCTAGAGGAGGGCCACAAAAATGATCAGAGGCATGGAACACCTCTCCCATGAGGACAGGCTGAGAGAGTGCATTTGTTCATCCTAGAGAAAAGGCAGCTTCAGGGAGACCTTATTGCAGCCTTCCAGTACTTAAATGGGGCCTGTAGGAAAGATGGGGACAGAGTTTTTAGCAGGGTGTGTAGTGATGGGGCAAAGTATAATGGTTTGAAACTAAAAGAGGGTAGATTTCAACCAAATAGAAGGAAGAAACGTTTACAATGAGGGTGGTGAAACTGTGGCACAGGTTGCCCTGTAAGGTGGTAGATGCTCTGTCCCTGGAAGCATTCCAGGCCAGGCTGGATGAGGTTCTGAGTGTCATGGTTTAACCCCAGCCAGCAGCTAAGCACCACGCAGCCTCTCACTCACTCCCCCATAGTTGGACGGGGGAGAGAATCAGAAGAGTAAAAGTGAGGAAACTCATGGTTTGAGATAAAGACAGTTTAATAGGAAAAGCAAAGATCCCACATGCAAGCAGAGCAAAACAAGAAATTCATTCACCACTCCCCATGGGCAGGCAGGTGTTCAGCCATCTTCTGGGAAGCAGGGCTGCATCACGCATAATGGTTTCTTGGGAAGAAAGACGCCATAACTCTGAACGTTCCCCCCACCCCTTCCTTCTTCTTCATCCCAACTTTATATATCAAGCGTGATGTCATATGGTATGGAGTATCTCTTTGGCCAGCCTCAGTTAGCTGTCCTGGCTATGTCCCCTCACAGCTTCCCGTGCAACCCCAGCCTTCTTGCTAGCAGGCCAGCATGAGAATCTGAACTGTCCTTGACTACTTAACAACTCAAAACATGTGTGTTATTGATATTTTCTCATCCCAAATCCAAACCAGAGCCTCACACTAGCTTCTGTGAAGAAAATTAACTTTAGCCCAGCTGAAACCAGTATAATGTGCAACCTGATCTACTTGATTGTGTCCATTCTCAGTGCAGGGGTCTTGGACTAGATAACCTTGAATGATCCCTTCCAACCCAGAGATTCTATCATTCTATGATAAGCCACCTACCAGTTCATATGCAGCATGCCAGTATGTGTCTCATACCTAGGTTCATGGCAGAAGAATGACCAGATATTGACTAATAATTCTGCCAGCTTCTAACACTCAGGTGGAAGAAATAACATACAAACCTAGTGCATGTGAATGCACTGCCTAGTACCAGTGGCCAGTGTGGAAGCCATGAGTGATACCTGCTAGAGATGTTTTCCAGTTGTGGAGGTGCTGATATCTATTTTCACAGTCACATGACCTGCTTCTGCAAGAAAATCTGGAAGTCAGTTCGAATCAGGGTAAAAGGGCATGTTGTTGGTTTCAGAATCTTTTGTATATACTTCAGGTTAAAAAGTCGTGGAGAATGAAGTGGTATTTGTTTCTTTAATTTGGGTTACATCTGAGACAAACTGAAGAAGGGCAGGCAGAATTCATTAGTGCTGTATCACTCTAACTGCAATTGAGAACTTCTTGTGACACCTTATTTTAAGTGTTTTTTCCATAACAGTAACTAAAGTAGTGTATAAAAATATAATAACTATGCAGTAGTGGTGCAGTTCAGGGAATAAACTACAAAATACACATTGCCTTAGTTAATGTATACTCTTCTGACTATTTCTCTGGCAGCACTTTGTAACTCAAAGTGATTAAATTAAATTGTTTTTATATTCTTGTAATGAAGATAGAGTGTACAGCCCTGTTCTCTTAGTATAGGTTGGGATTTTATTACTTAACTTGATTTTTGCTTATAATTGGCCTTTTTGGTTCTCAATGAGCTGTGAATAGAATCTGAAATGTTTCAGATTATGTTAAAAAGGATGCATTTACGAGTGAAATGCATTCAATTTTATGAGAAAATGATGAAGATTGTGATTTCACTGTATTTGAAGTGCAAAATAAAGCGCCTTACATGGATAATCAGGATTCCTCTGTGCTCTATGTTAATGAGTATTGGCAGCTTCAAGCCTTATTATTACAATTCATCAGACTATAATTTTTCTTTTTTTCCCCTTTTTTTTTATGAAAAAGCTCCAGGACATTAACTAAGCTTCTCATGCAGATGGCTGGATGTAAAGCATCAACATGTGAGCTCAAGAGTTTTATTTCATCATGTGGACATGTAGGAATGGACAGGAACAATGAAGAGATGGAGGGAGAAATTTTCTTTGTTTCATTATGCTTTTCATATACATGGTTATTTCTGGACTAAAATCACATTACATTTTAATACGCAATTTACAACACAGAATTTTGGTCTTTTTTATATGTTTGCAATACAATTTTTACATTTTATCTTCTAGGAAGCTTCATATTTAAAGAATGTTTTCTATTTTCAGCTACTTAAAGACATTCTCTTACATTAGAATTAATATTAGAATTAATATTAGAATAATTACATATTTTAATATACTAATATTAGAATAATTACATATTCTTGTTATATGTAGTGGCTTCATGAAGCTGGGTTCTGTAACAACAGAATAAAATTGCAACTGCTGCCTAGAAGACTCCACAGTATAAGAGGTAAGATGGCTAAAGTAAATGAAGAAACAGACTGGCATGGAAGATACACTATTCACCTTAAATCTTGCACAATAGATGTGCATTAATAGATGTAATAGATGTGACTAGATAGTCTAGCTGTACGTGTAATTCATAACACCATTTACTTGCACAAGTAGGCTTTCCTTGGTCAGTGCAAACAGGATTATTTACATGAGCATGAATTGTTTATATAAATAAGGCTTACATGATTGGACTCATACTCTGTGTAAATAATGCAAAAAATATTTTAGTCGTGTATAGAATCTATAAAATTACCTTCACCTCCAGAGACCTTCACTGAGAACTGGATGATATCAGTATATGTAGTAATGTTGCATGTTATTTAGACTTGCTTTATCTTACTGGTCATTTATCCGTATCTGAAAAGCACCACATAACATATAAATTGGCACATTTGCCTCTGTGCACACACGGGAAGCCTTAATAACAGCTGGTGTTGCCTTGGCAAACTTCTGTGGAAAAGCTTCTGTGAGCACTAAAGTTCACTGAGTTTGAAAATGTATATGTTTATAATCCCCAAATTGCCTTTTAAGAAAGACTATTCAGACAGTGCAAGTCAAAAGTGTTCTCATATAACACAGGTAATGAAGTGTACCCTTCTCTCTTTCACTGACGTAAATTGGAAAAGGCTTGGTTTAATATAGTCTCTTTCTCTCCTTCTGGAAATTTTATTCCAAAAAGAAGCAATCTAGGTCAGCCTCCTACTGGTGTACCAATTAACAGGATATGTCCATTATATTTATTATCCCTCTGCAAGGTGTCAGACTTCAGCTTAAGAACTAGCAAAAACAGTATGACCTCAATTTACAGAAAATTGTGGAGTGTGAATGTTCCTTACTTTTTCCAGTAACTTGCTACTCACTTTCCTGTACAATGTATTTAAGTATTGCTGACTTTCACATGTCCAGATTTTGCCATTTCCAATACATTGTGATAGCCCCATTTTGCATTTTCAGTGACTTTCACAGTGGATTAATGTTCTAATAAGTACTGGGGTTTCTGTAGTTAGGAAGCTGCCATATTGAACACTTCAATAAAAATCTGATTTGTCAGTATTTCCTTCTTTTCTTTTGTCCTTACTCTAAATGATAGAAATCACAAAACTGAATGATGATTTTTTTCCTCATATTTGTTTCATAAATAAATAGCACCCCCTGATTATTATGATACACTAAGTAGTAAAAGGAAATGTCTTCACAAAGTACAATTCAAGGATATGATTTGAAAGAAAAAAGAATCATAAGTGATCTTGATGTTAATGGGGGTGATATGAATGTCTCAGTTGAAAAATAAACTACATAGAGTTGAAAACACACCAGAAGAGCTGCAAGTTTCCATAGTATCTAGGTAAACTCACAGAATCACAGAATCACTGACGTTGGAAAGGACCTTCAAGATCGTCAAGTCCAACCATCAACCCAACACCACCATTACCCCTAAACCATGTCCTGAAGCACCATGTCCCACATGATTTTTGAACACTTCCAGAGATGGTGACTCCAGCACCTCCCTGGGAAGCCTGTTCCAATGTTTGACCACTCTCTCCGTGAAGACGTTTTTCCTAATACCTAGTTTAAACCTCCCCTGGCGCAACTTGAGGCCATTTCCTCTTGTCCTATCACTAGTTACTTGGGAGAAGAGACCAACACCCGTGTCTCCACAACCCCCTTTCAGGTAGTTGTAGAGAGCGATAAGGTCTCCCCTCAGGCTCCTCTTCTCCAGACTAAACAACCCCAGTTCCCTCAGCCACTCCCTTATAAGACTTGTGCTCCAGACCCTTCACCAGCTTCATTGCCCTTCTTTGAACATGCTCCAGCACCTCAATATCCTTCTTGTAGTGAGGGGCCCAAAAATGAACAGAGTATTCGAGGTGCAGCCTTACCAGTGCCAAGTACAGGGACATGATCACTTCCTTACTTTTGCTGGCCACACTATTTCTGATACAGGCCAGGACCCTGTTAGCCTTCTTGGCCACTTGGGCACACTGCCGACTCATGTTCAGACAGCTGTCAACCAGCACCCACAGGTCCCTTTCCGCCAGGCAGCTCTCCAGGCACTCCTCCCCAAGCCTGTAGCGTTGCATGGGGTTGCTGTGACCAAAGTGCAGGACCCGGCACTTGGCCTTATTAAACCTCATACAGTTGTCCTCTGTCCATCGATCCAGCCTGTCCAGATCCCTCTGCAGAGCCTTCCTACACTCCAGCAGATCAATACGCCCACCCAACTCGGTGTCATCAGCAAATCAACATTCTCACCCAACTTGATGTCATCTGCAAACTTACTGAGGGAGCACTGGATCTCCTCATCCAGATCATCGGTAAAGATATTAAAGAAGACCGGCCCCAGAACTGAGCCTTGGGGAACACCACTTGTGACCGGCTGCCAGCTGGACTTAAGACCATTCACCTCAACTCTCTGAACAAGGCCATCTAGCCAGTTCTTTACCCGGCGAAGAGTACGCCTGTCTAAGCCATGAGCCGCCAGTTTTTCCAGGAGAATGATGTGGGAGACGCTGTCAAAGGCTTTACTAAAGTCCAGGTAGGCAACATTCACTAAGTAAACAGCAGCTGAACATTTAGGTAGGTTTCACTGATGAGCTAGAAGGGTCTGGGGGGAACTGTGGAAGGCACAGTCTGTATTTCTCTTGAGGTCCCAGAAAGTTCTGGAATTTTCTACACTTTTCAAAGAGCTACTGAACTTCCACCTCTCTTCCATAACCAAACAGAAATTTAAATCCCTTTCTTTTTGCCTTCTCAACACTCTTTTCAATCTACTAATAGTCCTATTTAAACAGAAGGCATGTTTTCTGGCAGTATATATGCAAAAGTGTGAGTGCAAACACTGTGTGTCCAAACTCACACTCTGGCTTCCATAGCTTATTCTTTTTATGGTTAGGAGCTGATTTCTAACTTGTCCCCATTTTTCTCCAATCATTTGAAGAGTTTCCATGCAGTTTGTTTGAAAAACACATTAATTGTAGGGGTTGTTTTCAGCAACGCATGTCATTTAGAATTTCCCAGGCTGATGGGTCATCACTGCAAGACATCATGCCTAAATACTTCTGTCTGATACTATTACATGACATGGCTTATGATACCGCATCAGCCCAACAAAATTGAAACACAAATGGGTTACTGAGTAGTGCAGTCAACTGTTTGGAATGAACAAATCTCTGTTCAACCACTACCTCTTCAGAGGAACTAAACACCAGTTAGGGTGCTTTAAGTTGTGGGCAGGGTTTTTTTTAGTAGCTGTGAGTAACAGGAACTGTCATGTATGACAGGTTTACTTTAATTCTAGGTAGAAAAGCTCTATGGACAAAATTTATTTAGGCAACGTAAAACTCACTGAGAATACTTACATGCCGTTTGATGCATAGTAGTCATCTTGTTACTTAGCAATCTGTGAAGTGTACCTTTAGAGAAATCTGTTGTTATGGTTTTATTATTTTGCGTTAGTGCTGCATATAGGGGCAGCTGAAAACTATATGCTGAAACTACTTTTCAAAGGATCTTTGTTACATTAAATTTTCCTCCAAAACTATCTGTTTTCTTTCAACAATGAAAAAGAAAAACAATAATGAAATAGTCAGTGAAAAACTGAAAACAGAAAAGATTCAGGTGTCAGCCAGAAAGTAAAAACATTTTCAACAAAACCTTCCCATACCCATCCAACTATACTCAGCCTTTGATGGCAGGTCAAAATTTTCCCCAGAAATTAATGACTATAGCTTTTGGTTTTGTTTTAATTTTATTAATACATGCCCTAAGGTGGAAAAGCAATACCAAATTCATCTTCCAAGAAGCTCTAGATAAGTGTCACCTACGACATAGAGAAAATAACCCAGAAAGTAAGAACAAATATGGGCCAGGTCATATCCTCCATTCTCAGACAACTTAGCTAAATGCACTGAGATCTGCAAGAGCTGGGACACAGGTCTATGAGAACTAGCAATCTAAGTACAAAATATGCAGCAATAATAAAAGCCCTGTAATTACCTGTCACATCAGAAAAAGCACTTCCAAAACCAGGGGCACAGAGATTCAGCAGAATTATATTTCTTAAATGATTAGGGCAAAGATTTCCAGTGGAAAACTAGTATAGTTTCTCATGAGCCTTTATCACCTATAAAGGCTACAGAAAAGGGAGATTTTGTCCCTTTCTGGGTTATCAGCAATATATTCGTGATTTAATGGGGAATACTTTCTAAACAACCAAATTATTCTTTTCCTTTTAATCTTGAATAATCAAAGACAATAGGGCACTGAGTGAATAAATTGATTGTCATATAAATTTTGTTAGTCTCCCTGAAAATATCATTCCTTCTTTTCTAGAGGTGATAAACTAATTAGAAATACGTATCAAGAGACTATGTTTATGGTGTTAACTGATTGGTAGAATAAACTGACATTGAATGGGAACATGAAACTGCATACAAAATAAGTTTTATCAATAGAACCTGAAACACTGGAATGAAGAGAGTAAAGATTCAAATATGTTGCTGTCAGTGTTATTTTACTATAGGAGGTATATATGGATAGCTAAAGAAACAAAATATCTGGGACAAAGAAGAAGGAATTAAAAAACCTCTTTGTTTACTTTTGTAATTTAGAGTAATAATTTTCATGTCTTTCAGAATGGTTCTAGCTACCTTACATAAAATGCAACAAAATAAACTGAACACTGAAAAAGACAATTGCAGGCTGCATGTATTAATTGGGTACAACCTAGAGAAAACTTTTGGAAAATGTTTTTTTTTTAACCCAGTTGGTTGAAAACCCACAGGGTTGAAAAAGGCAGGGTACCTCCAAGATCCTTTTCATGTCAGCAGGGAAAGCAGCAGGAAAAGCCAGAGACATAAATACATGAACAGCAATAATGGCAAAGCTCAGTCTCCCCAAACCTGACAACTTTCAGCTTCAGAAAGAAACAAAAGATGCAGCGAACCAGAATCACAGTGAAATATGTAGCACATTTCTCAATATTAACAAAACAGATGTACTGAAAATTCCTTGTAGGCTTTTTCTGCTAATAGACCTATCTTTTGACTGAGAGTAAATTCACTCGATGTACATGAACATTTGTTAGCACTGAGTGCATCAGATATTTATTTTTTCTTTCCACGCAATATAGCTGGGGGGGGAAAAAAAAAAGAGTACCTGGATTTTGTTCCAGAGTAAAACACCTTTCTCCAAGTATAGAGATTTATAGTAACTGAATTGCATGACAGATGCAGTGTAAATAATGTCTAATATAGGATGGGTATTGCATTTACTTATGATGCACATCACAGTGAAAGACACTAAGAACTAAGTTTTTGTTTTCAGAATCATTTACGTTAAAAATGTGTTCAGTTATAGTTAAATACTGGCTCAAGGAGGATTCTTGAATAGTGTTAATTATTTTTTTTAAATGAAAAATCTGTTTTCTAATGGAAAAAAGAAAACGTATGTCTACAAAAGAGAAAAGGAGAGAAACAAAACTGTTTTCTATGAAGAAATTCAGCTTATGTTTCATTTTATCAAAAACTAACTTCTAAAAATAAAATATTTGATAAAAAAAGATCTCCAAGTTGGTCTGTACTACCTGGAGGAAAACCTCAGAGTCACTCTTTGATAGAAGCTCTGCCTTCCAGTGGGAATGCCCCTCTCAGTAGGTACTGCTGTCCCTGCACTCCATTGCAGCCAGTCTACCTATATGACAGTGCTAGAGAAGATGAAAGAACTGGACTAAATCTCTCACTGAGGTGCCACTGTTGAAATATTTTATGTTTGGCCAAAGACTTCTTATGCTTGTCCAAAAAGTTTCAGCTTTAAATTTTTGCATGGGATATTTTTTTTTTCCCCAGGAAGAAAAAAAAAAAAACCAAAAAAACCCCGAAAAAAAATTTCTGATCATTGCTTTTCTTTCCTGATTAAACCAATGATGAGGTTTCATAAATCAAGGGATTTGGAGATGTTCTTGGTACCTTAGCATTTTCTGTGGATTTACATAGATACTTAGAGGCTTCTGAGGGCAAGAAAGGAGGCTTTTCACACAGCTACGAATCTGTGACTGCTCATAATTTGGAGACAGCTATTCTGGCAAGTATGTTAAAAGTCAATTCACAGTGCCTACATAGGCTCATAAAAAAATTTAACAACTGTAATTTTAGTGGTAATGGTTGAGAAACTCTAAAGAAAAGAAATATTTCTATAAAAAATGAGGTGTAATAAGTAAAAGTTGATAAGTATCATTTTTTGGTAGACAGAAAACAGTTAGACAGTGAAGAATAACCAAGACTGTTGATTAAAATTTCTAATACCTAATTTTCCACTGCTTAATTCCTCATATTACCAGAGAAAAAAAAAATTGTTAAAATAGAAAAAATATGAATGATAACATTAACCAGAGTTGAGTACTTTTTTTTGTTGTTTTATATTTTAGATTGGAAAATAAACAATGAAATTCCAGGATGAAAATAAAAAGTAGGTTGGTAACTTATGAATATGTTGAAAACAGAACGAAAAGAACACTTATGATAACATTATTTTTCATAAATATACATAGGTATTGGATGGTAGAAGAGATGGTCCTCAAAGATCATCATCAGATGATCATCAGAGTGGTGCTGAAGGGCATTGATGTCTATGTCAACATTAGAGTACCTGGAGTCATTAGAATGTAACAACTATTCAGCAGTGTGAAAGCCTAGGGCATTGCCTAGGATACAGTGCTGTCTTAATGTGGCACCTGGAAACTGGTGCACTTCACATCAGCTTAAAAAATAAAAATTCTTTCCTTCAAAAGTTTTAAAGTCAGAAAATATCAGGGTAGTACTATATATATGCAGTAATCTACATGGAAGGTTTATACTAGCAAGAAGCTGATACAAGATGAGTAGAAAACTGACATATTATGCATCCGAGTGAAAAAAAAAGTCTTTGCTTCCAAAACATTTTACATTTTTTAGTTTCCTGAATATTCCAGTCAGTTCCAAAATACAGAAATCCTCCTATAACTTATGCCAAATTTTCATATTTAGCATATATTGGCTTTCTGTCTTCTGAACATTGCTGTATTCCTATTCAGCCTTAGTTCTTGCTTAATGACCACTTTACCGTAACATTTTTTCCACACCATTGTCCTGTCAGTATTTCTTATGATCTCATTTACCAAGTTTTAATCTTAGATCGAAGTCTGGAGGTAAATATTCTTTAAAACAGTAGTGGTCAGATGGAGGGTTTTAATATTAAGACACTCTTAGCTGCAGGTTAGGTTTGAAATTTTAACACCATTAAAGAAGTTAAATAAGCATGACTATAATTCCTCTGAGCTTCATTGACCATTTTCTTTCTATACATATATAGATGCATCTTCAATGGAGGTGTGGTGCAAGCCCATGTTGTAGTCATGAGACTGAGAAACTCTACTTCCCCTTGAGATAACTGCAAAAGAGCTCTAAGACTTGAGATACAGTGTTTGTTTCATACCCCATACAAGAAAAACATGACCTTCGGAGCCCACACAATACAGAGGAAATTGTAGTTTAAATTGTTTTTCTTGTCTTGCTATAGAAGGCAATGGCATAGAATACGTGCATTGTAGTTTAACATAAAACCTACCATTTGGTGCTTACCTTTTATTTGGTAATACAATAACTGCATGATTCTAACATATTTTGCCTGTTAATTACTAGATCGTAAAAAGGATTCCACACTCCAACTATGCAGTGCAAAATAAAACCACTGCAATAACTCATAGTGGATTTGGGGTTTTTTTGATTGTTTGTGGAAAAATGACTACCAAAAAAGAACCTATGTCATACAAGCTTAAGTGAATCTAACATGACCTAGTAAATAGACTACAGGGCAAGTATTGTAGTCTTGGCTATTGTAGTCTTGGCTTTCTCTCTGATCTGCTGAGGCCCCTTCTTTGTCTCTCAGTTTATCCAGTTGAAAAATTGAATAATGATGCTGAACTTTTTCTATAAGATGTGAACAGTGTTAATGAAGGAAAGATATATAAATGCAGGATATTGCTACTGTTACCTGAACATTTACTTTTTATTTCATATCCCTGCACCCATGGCATGGATGGCATACATGGCATTGTAACTACAGAACAAATACTATAATTTTATGGAAGCCTTGTTATGAGCATTCTGAAGGTGTTATGATACTCCTTCACAGCCCCACTCTCTTTCTTCTCCTGTCCTATACTGTATATAAGGAGCAAGGAATCAGGTAGTAGTTTGACCTTAGAACATAAAATATATGAACACAGACTTTTCATTGAACCTGACTTATCTAACAGACCCTCACAGGCCAATATTATGCTACTCAACATTACAGCAAACCACTACACTGCATACATCTAAGTAGGAAGACACAGCAGCACTGTATTCTGCAAAAAAACAGGGAAAATTGGGGGTCCAGTATCCTGCTCCTGCCAGGCTGAAATCAGTAGTCTAAAGAAAAGGAGCAAATGGAGGCAAGTCCATGCTCGGGGCAGTAGGCCAACCCTCTCCTTGCCCACCTCACCTCCCCAGGTGCCTCTGTACAATAGGTATGAGGGTCTGGATGTGGAAGGCCAGTCCATGGATGATGTGGACAATAGTCCAGCTACACCAGAGGTGTTGCCAAGGTCAGGAAAGACTAATCCCTCCATCACGACCACCCCCATGTGGAATATGGATTATAGTAGGCAACTCCTTTCTGAGGGGAACAGAAAGTCCAATATGCCAGACAGACTCTTCTCTTAGAGAGGTCTGCTGTTTTACTGGGGCCTGGATTAAGAACATCATTAGGAAACTTCCTGCTAGCATCATGCAGCCCTCGGACTATTACCCACTAACTGCTCTTCCATATGGGGAAAAAGCTACAACACATAGTCCAAGAGTGATCAAAAGAAACTTCAGGGCCTTGGATTGGTAAGGGAATCTGGAGCACTGGTTCTTTTTTCCTCTCTCCTTCCAGTTGTGGGCAGTGACAACAGAAGAAACAGACTGGTCCAGTCTATTAATACATAGCCCCATGACTGGTGTCACTGCCACAATTTCATATTTTTTTATAATGGGATGGCCTACACTGCACCGGGCTTGCTGACATCAGCTGGGATTAACCTTTCTCAAAGGGGGAAGAGCATCTTTGCTCACAAGTTACCAGGACTTATTGACAGGGCTTTAAACTAGACGCAAATGGGGAGGACGGTAATATCAGGTTTACCTGTGACAAGCTGTGCGAAGCTGGAAGGATGGGGTGCTACCCAAGTTCCTCAACCTGTTGCACCAGTGAAAGACCTCAAAAGAACTAAAGGGTGTTCCTCTAAGAGGGTTACACAGATCATTGCCCAGCTGAAGTGCCTCTACACCAATGCATGCAGCATGGGCAACAGACAGGAGGAACTGGAAGCCCCTGTGCTGCTAGAAAGCTACTACCTGGCTGCCGTTACTGAAACCTGGTGGGATAAATCCCACC